>NC_137498.1:37094234-37136734 GCF_041902795.1 Electrophorus electricus | reverse complement strand
GCGCTTGCCCCACCCACAGCTGGGAGGTGGGTGTTAAGTGGATTTCTGTAGGCAGAGTGGTTTATGTGATGAAGATGGGTGTGGTGGGGTGCAGCAAGGCTACGGGGGTGGAACACTGGAGTATGTGAAGGAGCAGGCAATGCGACGATGGGGAAGCAGGTCCAAGCCCCATTCACCTCTCCTCTATTACAGTGATAACTCAGTTACTCCCTAAATACAAACCACAGTTACAAAGAAATATCGATCATTGTCTAATGAATGCAATTAATGCATTATAGAAATTGTACTAATTTGCATTTATCCATTCAAACAAATGAATATGAACATACTCCCAATCACAAAGACATGTACACACGTGCACCCAGGACTATGAACCACAGTCTGTTGCTTGTCATGCCTGGCTAGTCCTCAGAGACCCTACAAATCTGTGAGCAGATGTCATTTCCCAAAGGCCATAGACTCTTTTGTTAGACACAAACTCTCTTCCACTACCCCCTCTGTAGTCTTTCCCTCCATAGGAAACAATGCTATGTTCTTAGGCAGGCTTGGTATGTGTAGTGCCCCGTTGGGGGCTAGAGGTTGGTGCTCAACCATCAGAAGGCCATGCATGGAAAGAGATAAAGAGCCTGCAGTCTCCTCTGCTCAGCGTCTGAAACTAGGCGGACATGAAATCAGGCCTGGCTCACTGTTCTGTAGCACTCGTCCAGTCTATCTGCTGAGACAGAGAGTAGGATGGAAGGCACTTATGCACATGCGCACAAGTACATGCATGTGCAGGCACACACCCACACACCCACACACACAACCAAATATACCTTGTTTTTTTAAATATCTTTGTTAGTCATCAGTTCCATCCTCTCTTCCTTCTCTTTCATTTCACAGTTGTTGACTTGCATCATGGCATGCTCTTGTCCTTCTGTTTATCTTTCTTCTTTTTGTTATTATTCATATAGTTGTTCTAAGTGACTAAAATGAAAGATAACTACTGGCAAATACGCTTATTCTTGGCAAATTTTCTTCATCTGCCGAATGACTAAATCTTGGAATAAAGCAAATAAATCTTGGAATAAAGCAGATAGAACTATGTTCATCTCATAATATGTGCACAGTATGGCTGACAAGTATGGCTGACAACTGAAGTTAACAGTCATGGCTGTCTGTTGAAAAGACAAGGCCGTTGTCACTGGCTCTGTGCTGGTGCTGTGTTTCCCTAGGGAAGTCCTGTCAAACAGCTGGTGTAAGAGCTGAAGCTTGTCTGTGTGACAGGTTGCGTCAGTTTGGTGAGCGTGCAGCAGTTTGTGATAGACAGTGGGCTGAGCTAAATACATTCAGCCTGATATATGTTACTCACTAGTCAAAATTTTGGCACTAGTGAACAATGTGAGGAATTTCCATGGACCATAGAGTCGTGTGTCATGCATATCCAATGTGCAGCAGACTCCATGGGAAGATGGGGATGTGACAGCATGCAAAAACTCATATTAGAGAACAGTGAATGGAACATTGAAAGTGAACATTCTTTACTGAAAAGATGAGAATGATCTGAGACAGAACAGTGAACATTCATCACGGAAAAGATGAGAATGACAAGACAAAACAGTGAACACTCATCACATGAAACATGAGAATGGTTTGAGACATATGAGTTCCACAGTTAGTCTTTGTCCCCAAAGTTAAATTATTGCATAACTTTACATGAGCTGCTGCACATAGCCCAGAGTCTTCAGACTATGCAGGCTATGTTTTAAATACACCTTTTTTGTCATAAAGTCACCTTTGTGATAATTAGCACACCAGTGTCAGCTTACCGCTGTGGTAAATTCACCTGTGCCCAAGGTAAAAGCCAATCAAATTGACATGTAAATGAGGCCAAACATCATAACACATTCCAAGTGACAGATGACTGACTATCCCCAATCGTGAAACCCTGGTATAATGAAAACTGCCAGTTACATAAAAGATGCAATGCGTATGTAACTTTCACCAAGTTCGGAACTGGATGGTTGTGCTGAGCTGATGACAGTTTTTCTAAATCATGGCAGAGCAGCAAAGATATATCTCTCCTCAGACTATGTCTGTTTATAGTCTCTTGCTCTGTAACATCAAAATTTGCATTTCTAATGGGAAAAGTTTGTGGCATTCCAAGATCCTCCTATGACAAGTCACCTTCCTCTTAATTTACTCCTGCTACTGCAGTAGCGAAGTTTGCCATTGTGCTCAGTCCAAACAGAGCAAAAATGTGCCATTTAAATAAAATGGTCAATTAGCTGAAAGGGTGTGGGTAGAAAAAAGTTGATGGCTTGCATGTGTGACCAAACATTGTTAGACAAAACATCATCTGATCCACATCGGCTTCTTACCGGGATATTTACACTGGTCCAGGATCAGGTGGTATTTTTTTTAAAGAGTGGTGAATCGCAGAGTGATTTTTGCAGAGTGTATTCTATTATGCAGAGAGAAATATATTATGAATCGCCAATGTCATATGCAAATGAAGCCAAGCACCATATATAATGTAAATTGTAATATATAATATATATTATGCATATAATCTACATTTATGAATGAGAAAATGTGTCACTCCGCTGCTATTTGCTGTTAATGTCATGTTAAATCTGATGATATGTTTTATAAATTTGGAAATAAGTTTGCTGCATTTTATGTTAATGGATGTATAGAGGTCTGCATTTCTCATCAGGACTGTTACTTTTAACATATACCTGAAGGGGGGGCTTTGGGGGGTGTTGTAAAGATCAACTGGCCATCAGGATCATATTAATAATTTGTCAACAGGATAATCAAATATTAATTGGAAAACTTTAAACTTTATTAAGAAGTAATTGCGTTCATCCTAAAATGATTTTTGTGATCATATTGTAATGTATGTTGTGTTCCTCTGTTCTCACTAACCACCACAAAGATGTCTTGGTGCCAGCCAGTGAGTTTGGCTGGTGAACCTTTTTACTGGCCATAGATTGCTAGCCCAGTTCTGAACTGCTTTTTTGGATCAAATTGCTCAATGCCCCCAAGAATGATTCACATCATGTTCCTAATAATGTTAAGGAACTCATTAACAGTTAAGTGATATTAACGTTCTAGTTAAGAGACATTCACCCAGCACACTGTAGTGCTGTAAACTCTGCTATCGCTGTTGACAAACAAAATTCTGAAGTTTCTTTTGAGTTAACAGATTAATGTAAATAAAATCACACTCTTTAAATATGTGCATGTCACCGTGACTGAGACTAGAGAGGGATTTAGCAGCTCACACATTTGCTCGCTTTAAATTGTGTCTAGTATTTGCTCCTTCTGCTGTCTTCACCCTTATTCATTAGTCAAACCCTTGGTGAGAACTTTGTAAATGGAAGCTCTTTGGTGAAACTGGCAACCTGTTTTTGTTAGGAATATTATGCCATTTTATAGAAAGCAAGGCTAAATCCATGTATTCTAGCTGTAGGTTAACTTGTGATATATACCTCCAGGTAATTCTCAAAAATAATAGTGTTTGTATTTTCCATAACACAGGGCCATTTTAATCATGCATCAGTTAGCTGAATTATAATGCTTGCTTATGTAATGGATATGTAACATGTGGTGGCCCGAGTGCAAGGGGCAGGATGCACAGACTCCACCGACTGGTAAGAACATTTATTAACATAAACGACAGCGGCATTCACGTATTACAAACGATACACATGAACATGAAACGATTGACGTTAAACAAACACGATATACAGGAATACATCTAACATAAACACGTTACATTCAGACATTACACCGACAATAACCAACAACCCCACGCACCCTGACCTGAGTTTAAATGCACACAGACAAAATGAAGTACAGGTGTGTGCAGGCGTGGCCACAAACGAAAGTCCTCCTACTGCACGTGGCTGGCCAAACCACGTGCCTCGCGGGAGGCGAGCGTTCCGTGACAGGATAATGTTAGTCGGAGTGGTAGATTACCAGGGTCAAAATATGCTCCTGAATGAATGCTTCTAGAGCCCTATTTTAATTGCATTTTTGTTGAAGTTGAAGCAAATGGGAAACTCTCACATTAGAGCTATGAGTTAGATGGTGGCATGTTGAGTCCTGAGCTCTGGAACAGAACTAGTGGTAGTTGATGACAGAATCCTGAAAACTGAATTCAAAAATTGAAAGACATCTTTCTTACGTATGCATCCTGGTGCTCTAGATGGGTTATGGTGATATGGAAAGTATTCTTAGTCCTTAGCTGACCTTTAGGGTAAGTGGAACTGGGCAGTAGCTGTTCACATTTTTTGGTCACTTGTTACTGACTTAAAGTATAGGTTTGCTTTCTGTTTTACCCATACATTATTAAAATTATTTTACATCATTTATAATTAAAAGCACAATACTGTCAAATGATTTAGTACTGAAAAATGCTTCTCTGTTGTTTCTCACTGGGCTTAAACACCTCTGGTATGATTGTTTGAGTATTCAAAGACTGTGCTCTGCCTAATTAAATTGTGCTCTGCACAATTAAAAAATGAGAAACACAAGAAACAGTTTAAGGCATAAAATGTATTGCAAGGGCTTCGTTGTTTACTTGCCATGAAGGCAGATTTAAAATGAGTTAAGAAGTTATTTGATTTATCCAGAAGAGAGACACTATTTTTGGGTCCCTGACGGTCTTGGCACAATGCTTAAGTGATTTATGTTGTGTTTGAAGTAGTCCTCAGTCTGCCCTCTATAGCTGTTCTTAACTTCTCTGATACCCTTATTCGGGTTTGTTCTGGCCACCCTATATGGCACATGAACGCTGTGTCACATCGTTTCAGCAGATGGTTCATCCTTGGTTTTAGGTCAGGGGGTCATATTTTTCACAACAGTTTAGAACAGAATAGACATGTAGAATAGTACTGTAGAAATATGTTACCCATATAGTTTATGTCCTCTCTGTTGGTGCATTTGCTTAGCGAGCATATACTGTATATGACTGCTTCTTTGAGAAATTTTGCATGACAGTTTAATGTATGGTTGGCTTAACATCAGGCCATATACCAAGTCTACAATTTTAGCACTTTTCTATTGAAAACAAAAAAGACTTGTGACTGTACAGCATTTAGCAAATGGTGCTGTTTTGCAAATGTACATCTAGTTTCCATGGCAACCGTCAATGCTCTAAGTGATTAAGCATTAAGTGGGGGCCCACAGGAGGTTTGGGTACAGTGTCACAGAATGTCACAGAATGGGGCTGCATGTTCAATCATGTGCCTGTGTCACACCCATCTCCTTCAGCCTTGCCCGTCAGCATTTAACCCTCTTCACTTATTCAGCAGTTATGCCGAAATCATCCTTCCACAATAATTATAGTAGTCTAGTTTTATTAACTAAACCAAAAATGGATTACATGATTATGGAGTATATTGTTTTAATGGCTTGTGTGTTAGCTTTTATGAGAACGAAGCTAAATATGAGGCCATATGGAATAGGTCATTTGGAAACTGCAGCTCAGCATCTGATCTAGATGTGTGTAATGGCATCCGTTTCATTAAGAGGCTCTTGTAAGTATACTGATGGTTAGTGCCAACAACACTCTCTGTTGCTCTGACTACTGCACAAAATAACCTTCACTCAAACAAACTGCATAAGGACAGAGGGAATGCTCGGTACATGGACTGAATGTCAGCTTTCTCCGCATTCTTGTTCTTAAATCTCACCATTTCATGCACTTTGCCTAAAGAAAATAAATTACAATGTCAGGTAATATAAGCAGATGTCTCTCTGACCACCCTTTTATGTCTCTGTCGAAACATAAAATAATGTAGCAGAAAAGGCGCTGGAGGTGTATCAAAGGTGGCTGCAGGCCAAGGAGACTTAGTGAAGCCTGTGACAAATAAAATGTGTAAACTGCATCAAATAATGATGGACAAAGACAAAAATATGCCATAGCATATTCAGTCAATTTTGTTGTTACACAGTGAAATTAAAATATACAGCATAACTGCACAGACTCTGTATTTGACCCTGGTGAAACTGATTGAGTGATTGTAGGACAGGATTCTCTGATTAAAGCTTATCAGCTGCAGCATGTCTGTTGTCAGTAGTTTTTAGGTCTGAATCCTTATCTAAGATAATGTATTAATGTTCTGTTGTGTCATTATCATATCAGCAAAGTCTTAATGATAACACAAGTTGGTGTATTGTTATGCAAATAGAGGGGGCAGTTTAATTATTAATCAGTTTGTGTGTGACAAAATGTCATTGATAAACATCACTAATTGTGTTACTATTTTCAATTTTCAAATGAGAGATTTTCATCTCACTGGTATCACAATTCTGAAATTACTTCACCATTTAAAATCCATCTTAAAAGAGTCATTTCCTGGGACAGACATGCTTTTGATGATCTGAAGCTACTGGAGAATCAACAGAGGTTATAATTGAAAAAAAAAAAAATCAACTTGCCTTAAATATCAAATAAAGTCATAAAGGGAAATCAGGAGACCATTGGATCTCTTCCCAGCCTCTCAGTCTTTCAATTTTCAGATTGGGACAACTACTCAGCTTCCATGTAGCACTGCAGGTGTGTTTGTACATATAGATCTTTCAGAATCCCTAATCATGATTGCTAAACAGCAAGCTAGGCAATTCAGGCATATTCTGAGGAGTTACAAAAAGTCTGTGATTTTTTGCAGTGATTTCACTACTTTTATTAAACCTAATGAAGAAAAGCTAATGCTGTTAGATTAGGGACAGCATATGATTAGGACTCCAGATGCACCATGCTTGATAGGAGCACAGACATCCTGCATTATTGCTTTTGGAGAGCAAGTACTGCTTTGTGTAACACATATTCAGTTGACATTAGTAACTTAACTGCCATCCACATGAATATTTTATTGTTTCCCTTCTCCTCTGAAACATATTTGATAACATCAGTGAATAGGAAACATGAAATAATGTTCTTAATGTTTGAATCATTTTATTAAAAAATTGAGAGAACAGAGAAACAAATTATTGCAATCTGCAGGCAGCATTAAGTGACATGTTGTTGATGAGCCTGGTGGGAAATTGGAGTGGACACTCTCAAGGAGGAATTAACTAGACTGTTTACTGAAGCCTAATGGTCTTCATATGGATCTTGCATGAGTTGGACCTGAGACTGTCCTGTCACTCCAGCTGCAGCCTGTTTTTTCATCGGGTGTGTCAGGGCTGCATTGGCTGACTGACCCACATCTTCCAGCAAGGTCACAGCTGTAGGTTGGGCCTGAGGCTACAACTGGGTCTGCTCTCATGTTGTCACGATCAGTCCCTTCCATCTTTTGAGTTCTGTGTTTTCCCTGTCTTCAGTTTAGTTCCGTTCCATAGTTTTGTTTTGTCCTCACATTGTTTGATTGCGTACACCTGTCCCTCGTTTCTAGTTCATGTATTTAAACCCTGTTGTGTGCCTTGGTTGTGGCTGTTCATTTGTTTGAATTATTGTTTGAGTGTGTTTCGTTACGGTTGTTTCTTTGTACTCTGTGCCTTTGTGTTTATCTTAGCCTTTGTGTGTCCTAGCCTTAGTTATAGTCTGTTTCCCTGTTTGCTTTCGTGTGTGTGTTTTATTTTGTTTACTCATGTATCCCCGTGCTCTTCGTGTCAGCTCTATGACCCTGGACTGCCTAAACGACTCTGATTTTGGATTTGCCCATAATAAATCTCACTCCTCTCCGCACATGCGTCCGCCTCCTTAACGCTCAACGTTACACATGTGCAGACTATGCGGGGCTAATCAAGTGAGGCAGCAGTGAGGCCTGTACAGGCTGGGGATTGGACCCTGCATGAGAGTAAGACCCATGGAGACACATAACGGGGCAGGCAGTCTCCTGCTAAGGCTCCTAATGAAAAAGTGACTGTGGAAGAAATAACATTTAAAAAGTCTGCCCTCTCAATTCGGAATATACCCAAATGAGGTTCCGTTCCAGTCTAAATACTTGACTGTATTTTCAATGCACCCAAGTTCACTGCTCCACTGGGCTGTGAGAGTGTGCAGTAATTTCAAAAAGCCAATCCAGCTTCTCTCAGAGTGACTCTGTCTGTGTCGCAAGCATTTCATCCTATATCAAATAAAGTTCAGCATTTGTTTTTATTGCTGTGCAAACAACTCTATCTGCTTGGCTATCCCTCTTTCTCAGTGAAGGGGCTGGGTGCTCACTGAAAGGTGTGTAGACTTATGTGCTTTCATCCACTTTCTCTCCCTTTCACTAACTGGAACATAACGGAATCAAAGGCTAACAACGTGTCTCTCAGTATTAACACAGCATGGAATGTTGTGCATACTAAGCCTCTCTATCACTATAAGATGAAAAGAGAAAGTGGCTCACATGGTACTCTACGATGGAATTCCAGCCCCCCTCTATGGAATAGAGCAGATGGTGAGAGATTGCTTTCACAGGCTACAAAGCAAAAAGCTTTGCTGGGGGTCTTACCTAAGGTTAGTGACAACTTAGTCTCTCTCCTGAAGTCTTTCTAAGAGTACCTTGATGATGAAAAAGGCTAATTCTACTCCAGTGAGCAAAGTGAGTGGTCATGGCAGCCTGGACGAGTGTCGCTCCCCAGCATGCGCTTAACTGGGACTTACATAGTGCTTTGTAGCTGTAGCTTCATTGAATGTCGGGATTGGAGATTTTGTCTGGAGCTAAATCCTCTCTTGTAATTCACCTCCTTTGTTTTTGGAGTGTTTTTACTCGTTTCTTTTCTTTAATACATATATTTTATCTGATTTTTTTTATACCTTTTCCTCTTTTTTTTTGTTATGGAAAGCTCTTTAAACTATCTTTGTGCATGAAATGTTTTATGCAATTCAATTTGACTTTGATTAAACACATTGAATGCAACAGTAATTCTCACGTAAACAAAGTAATTGAATTGGTCGTAAAATTGCCTATGCTTCAGTGCTTTCCTGTGACATCTTGAAATGCAGGGTTTTAGACTTTTTAGTCCATTAAGAAAAGGTCCATGTGTCCGCAGTGTTCCATGAGATGCAGATTCATTCACTTCATCCAAAAGTGTGTGTTCATGTGTTTACGTGTTCATTAATTAATTAGTTCCTTCTGAACACATAATGAGTTTTCCTCAAATATTGGGACTCTCATTCATATATTTTGTACTACAACAGCAATATAGTTGTACAACTAGCTGATAGAAACATTGAGACATGTTTCTGACAGTAAGTGTGACATGGCCAAAAGGGTCATAGATGGCAACAGCTCTTCAGTGTTTTTTATAACACCATGAGAAAATGACCCAGATGGTCTTTCTTCTGGAACAAAATTTGACAGTCAATCCTAAAGCCTCTGACATCACTCAGTATATAAATATAGTTGGGAATATCAGACATATTAAATGTGCCCTGAAAAGACATTTAACGTCACTGTATTTGTTTCTAATGTTCATTGTCATGCAGCATAGGTACAGGATCAAAATCAAATATTTTTTAATGTTTTTTGTTTTGTGATATTACAGTTAATTGTCTGCTCTGTTCTCCTGAATCATTCCTCTTCATGTATGATGGACAGTGCTCAGAGTTAAGTGGTAAACATCACAATGCCCCTGTACACTGTTGCTGTATCAATAACTAATTCATTATCAGTGACTCACAAATGGTCTTTTAATATAAACATGTGTGCCTGCCTTTTTGGAGGGCCATTTTTATCCTGTGGGTTTATTTATTTATTTAATCACCTCCTCAAACACTCATAACTCAACCAGACTGGAGCTGCAATTAACAGAATTCTAATGCTTCCTGGCTAAAGATTTCTGACAGTTATTTACTTCTGAACTGCTTTGTTTTAGTTTTTTTGGATTTTCTCCCACTGTTCTCAGCTCAGCTAATAAATAATCATTCTACGTGATGTTTTATACCTCTTTTCAGAAAGACCTTCAAATGGTCAAGCATTGAAGCGTGGCTGCTTTAATGAGAGCAATGGTTTGGCAAAGCTTTTCATAGTTCCTCTCTCTATCAGTGGACTGAGTTTTTCATTCTGGTTTGTGAATGCAGTGTTTAGAATGTGGTACTGAAAACGCATGTACATTTTGGTGTAAACAGTATATAATATAGCACAAACTTTGTTCATTATAAATAAGATAATTTTATGTATAGATATTCTGACACTATTCACTAAAATGGTGAGGTGGAGGAGGTGAGGAGATGGGAAGGTGAGTATGTGGGGTGGTGGGGAGGTGGGGAGATATTCTATTGATGACGTGAGGAGGTGGGGAGGGGAGGAGGTGGGGAGATATTCTGTTGTTAGAGGTGGGGAGGTGAGGAGGTGCAGAAATGGGAAGGAGCAGCAGTGTCTCACCAGCCCACACCTTCTCCTAATAAATCCAATTCCTGCGGCTGTGGCCCTGGGCAGAGATCGCTATGCTTCAGGATGCGTGACAAACCGGAAAGATGGCATTGCAAAGAGATGGCAGGGGGGGGGGTGGCTCAGGTCTGCCCATTTTCTCCAACAGGTGCGTGGGTGTGAGGTAGCACAGTCAGTGTGATTGTCGGCGTGTGTCAGGGCAGTGTGTGAAGGGATAAAGGTCATGGGAAGTGAAAGATAGAGAGAAAGAGAAAGAGAGAGGCCCACGATGTGAAAGCAAAAGGGGTGTGTGGAACAGCAGAATTGTTATGTGTCTATGTATGTGTCACCGTGCCTGGGCAGTCATGTACAGTGTGGAGAGAGCTCCTCCTGCCAGACTGTGCTCTCAACACCCCCTGTCTCAACCATCCAGTAAAACTGCATCTCAAACCCACAGCACAGAAAAGAAACACACTGCTGACTCACTGGTCTTTCCTGTGCTGTCATTTTCTCCACCTGCTGCTCCAGCTCTATATGGGACAGTAGCTTTCACAATGTGTCACATGTTGTTGTATAATTCTTCTGATCACATGCTGCATTTGTTTATGTATTTGTTGGTTCTTGTTTATTAAGATATTTTCTGTTCATCTTAAATAGCCGAGGCCTAGCCTTGTCAGAATGCGGGTAGTGAGAGTGAGGGAGTGACTCACACTGCTGAATATAGCCCAGGGGGAGATCTCTGAGATATTGCAATTATGGAAATGTGTTGTGGTGTTTTGCTTAATTGCACAAGAAGAATCTTTATGCAGCGATGTATCGAAATTCGGTGTGCAGTGGTGAATGTTTTGACATGATAGCACATGCGTCAAAATATATTTTGAATAGAGTGCTTTCTCTTACATGACATGATACTGGACGCTGTGTTGTCATTGCATCATGAGCATCATGGCATCCTGATAACACATGCATTTAAGTAGTGTGATGACTGTATTAATGGTGTCAAATTGTGGTTTAGTTTTATGTTAGACAACATTTAGGTTATCTTGACTTTTTGTGCTGTACTTCAGTTGCTCCAGAAATGAATCTTTGTTAAAACCTAAGTAATCACATTGTTTTCTTTCAAGCCAAATGCTGCCACTTCTGTGCAGTGAGTGTGAAATATAGTCAAACTTAATTAGGCTTTAAATCAAAGAAAATTCTTATGAAAGGAGGTTCTTGTAATCTACCTTTGATTAATTATCTTATGTAGTTGCTGACTAGTAGTTCTTAAGTGCCTTTTAGAGAATTAATAATAATAAATAGATTAGATAACACATTCGCTGAAGTTTTCATATTTTTCTTTTTAAGTATGTAATTGCATTAAGAAATGCTTAAAAAAATGCACCCCAACTTCATTATTATTGTTTGCAACAGACATCAAACTATGTAGAGCAGTTGCTGGTGTAGATGAGGGCCATCCAGGAATAGCTCCTCTCTCTGTCAGTAGTGTTCATGGTGCTCTTCGCTAGCTTCTGCTGCAGTGATCCAGCAGCTGTTTGCAGCAGCAAGGTTGCCACAGAGCTCCCCTGGGGAATACAGGCACTGTCTCTGCCATGCAGGACTCCACAGTTCATTCACACAGTTACAATACCATTCTAAATGCTATATAAATTATCTTGTGGCCCCTTGAATTTTCTATCAGAATATAGAAATACCTATTTTTAGAAAATAGATAATGCAGATGCTGCTAAATACTGCCTGCCCCCAGACTCCTTATGTTGCCATGGCTGTCTTCAGTAAGGCTGTGTGGACGGCATTTTGTTTGGGCTTTATTATTGGATAAGTAGAGTGGTGGATGTCCTGTGTGTATAAAGTGATGGCAGGGGGTGGGTGGGTGCATACCCTTAGTGTCTGCACAGATAGACCTGTCTGAGTGCTGCTTGTGTAGGCGGCAGGATGGACGGATTGTGCAAAGAGCCGATTTCCCCAGCATGGTCATTAGCCTCAGTAATAGATTGCTGTCATTCTTGTGGTGCAGTCCAGGCTCACATGCACCCAGCGCGAGAGACCTCCACCTGTTTGCAGCAGCCATCTCGCTCTCGACACTGTCTGACTGCAAATGCCATTGTTTCTCGTTTCCCTTACGTGGTGTCACAGGTAGGACTAAACAATATGTCTGTGAATGGAAATGGTGTAAGAGGTTATTTGGTGTTACATGGCTTTTGTTCTTACTTACTGCACTTCTATTCTTCCACTTGCAGTAAGATGTGCTCTCATTCCTTACACAAGTTCCTTCATAACTGTTGAATTTACAATTCTCTCAGTAGATGCAGATGATTGAACCGTTGGGAATCACATGTCAGCATTTGTGCTGTCGTTTGGCTGCTTAGTTATTCCCACCCTGTTGCTGGTTGTCCTTCCTCGCCGCTGGACGAGATGACTGCAGCACCACATACACGCCCACTCTGCACGGTGGTGCAGGGTGAGATGGGCTGAACTGCTCACTGTCTCCCCAGTGCAGAGAGGCTCAGGATGGCTGTCAGAAGTCACGCACTTCCAGCTGTGGAAACCTGGAAGGAGAGACACATCTAAGCTGAAGCCCCTTTCCCCATGCGGGTCTCGCTTCTCTCTCAGGCATAACACTGTCTGGTGTTTGGCAGTGCATGCTAAAAACGTTTTCTATGTGTGCAGCTCCAAAATGGATTTTGGGTGAGGTTGAATCAGTGCTTTTTCATGCAGAAGCAGAGTGTGTCCATAAAGACCTAATAATCCTGTAGGAGGGAGAGGGGGGTTGGGGAATGCTGTGACGTATGCAAAGCTGTGGCTGAATGAGAAGAGTGAGAGGAGTGGTGGGATCAGAGCTCCAGTCTTCCTCTGGCTGTTTCTGAGCTTTGCTGCAGCAGGGTGGGGCCCTCTACACTGCTCAGTTCCTTTGCCCTGACCTGCACCAAGCTGTGGTGTTCACCACAGAGGAAATACCAGCCCACAGACACACCATGTCAAAGCAAGTGCGCACTTCCCTCTGAGAAGGGTCATGGGGCAAAAATGGCCAACCTGCTTTGAGAATCAGCAAGGTGAGTAGCTCCATTGCGGCTTGAAAAATTAGATAAAACATATCTACAAACTCAAATTAATTATGCTAGTTAGCTATTGTGAATGAAGTGTGCTAATTATTGATCATCCTTGTGTAAGGAGCTGTCAGCGGGGATGGCGGTGGCCTTTGATGCCTCATCAACCACATTACTAGCCGTGGTGGCCCAGCTAATCGCCGCATCTTCCGGGACAGCAGGGGGGTCAGTGATCACTTGGACTTAAGCTAACTGGATTCAGATGACAAGCTTGTCACATTAGCCAAACACACTGTCTGCTTGGCCTGCCCATAGCAGAGTCGCCTGGCCTGGCCTTGGGCCACTGGTGCCTGGGGTGGACAGCCATCCCACAGCTTAGCGCCGCACTGCTCTCCAAGTTGGACAGACAGTCCAGTTTTACACCCCGAAGTGGCTGAGCATCACTGCAATGTCACTGCTGCTAAACACATAATGCAGGGCTTGTGAGTCGGTGGGCTAATTGATAGAAATAAACCTTTACCTTAGTGCTGATGGCTTGAGAAAAATCTCTAGCATCACAGTGCAGTGCCATTCATCACAGAATAGGATCGATCAGCCCTCATTTTCTCCCCAATACTCTGGGCATGAGAGTCTGTAATGTGGACAGGAAAGAGAAGGATGGCAATTAAAGTCCTGCTCCAGTCCAAGTTAAAACAGAGGGCCAATAGATTGGGTCTTTGGCAGTTTGAAATCACAGCTTAAATCAATCAAGCTTGAAGCTTGTCACTGTACACACTTGTGCATAAAGTTGGATGTTTGCTTTGCTAGGTATTGATGCTATAATAATTGGCAGGATTCCACTTTTGATTGTTGAAGAGCCCTGTGAGACAGGAGAGTTTAGGTGGCCTCTTCATGAATGCTCTATTCCTGAGAGAACAGAACAATAGGCACATGTCAGCATTTGTCCTTGTTTCAGATGCCTCATTGATAATCTTCACTCCTCTTGGCTCTATATGTCCCAGACCCTGAATACAAATGCATGTTGGGTCTTTTGGCTGTTGATTTAGGTGGGGTGCTTTAAGATTAGAACAGATCCTTATCGGCAAATCTATTCTATCTTTTACATTCCTCACAGACACAGCCCTGTAAGTCACATCAATTCTGTGCTTTTAGTCTATTTGAATATGGTTTCACAATGTGACCATTTTTCAAGGGTAAAGGGTAGCACTACATGTTTATTATTATTTTTTGTTTAAGTTGACACGTAATATTTTCTGTGTGTGTGTTTGTGTGTGTGTGTGTGTGTGTGTGTGTGTGTGTGTGTGTGTGTGTGTGTGTGTGTGTGTGTGTGTGTGTGTGCAACACTGTCATCTGTGTACTGTCTGTGGTGGATATACTGTATGATGTTGCTTTTTGATTGATGTTTTTCAAATGACCATAAGCCCATATTACAAGGTTTACTGCCACACAATTAGGTATTTCATATTCCACATATTTACCTGCCTGCATTTCTGATCTGCTAGCACTGTGTATGTGTGTGTATGTACATGTGAGAAAAAAAGGGAGATGGGGAAAGAGACAGGGGGAGAGAGAGAGAGAATGTGTGTGTGTGTGTGTGTGAGAGAGAGAGAGAGAGAGAGAGAGAGAGAGCCAGGCTTTTAAACTAAGATATGTGTGGACATACCACATCAATGGAACGCTGCAGATCACCTACTCACTTGTATGTTTCACAGCATAAGTACCTAAAGCACTTAGACTTGGTATTTTCTGTCTGCTTGTTGTCCTTATTTCGTTCTTTTTACAGAATGTAGGATTTTGTTATGATTTCGCCTTCCCTGAGGCCTCGAATCAAAGCTAGAGGAAATATGCCCAGGGACTGAGTGGGTTTGGGGGCCGGGCTGGGGCGTACGCAGTGGTACAGTGCAGACAACCACCTTGCTGCTTCTGTTGTTTATGCTTGCCTCCTTGGGCTGATGTGCTGCCAAGCAGGAAATGCAGGAGAGGGGGAAAAAGAAGAGGACTGCAGGGCTGAGACATGGGGGGCACAGCTACCATATTATGCTGAAAAAGCCATGTCCTGTGGGCATGGGTGAGCTGGGGCGGGTGCTGTAGATAGTGTAGTGTAGTGTAGATGTGAAATTCACAATCACAGGAGGGTTTTTTTAATACTTGCACATTCTGCTTCAAAAGAATTTCATTAACTTGTTTATCTTGACCAGAAGGCCCCAAGCCTCTCTCTGCAGCCTTTTATTTTGCTATTTCAGAGGCTCTATTCAGTAACTTTTGCCTCCTCGTTTTAAGATTCATCTCAGGCATGGCAGCAGCTTTGTGCAATTTAGGAGCCACTAGTTGTGAGTGTTGAGTCCCTGTTAGGCACGGAATGAATTAACACAGGTGCATAGGTCACCTCGCCATTCCTGCTCACTGTGTAACTTCTCAGAGGAAACACACACACCCACACACACACACACACACACACACACACACACACACACACACACACACACACACACACACACACACACACACACATGCATGCATATATGCATAGAAATACAAATAAATGGGCAGAACAGTGTTTCACTGATGACATTGCCAGCATTTCTGAAAGCCATGACACCAGGATCAAAGTGATTTTCTATATTCAAAAAACTAAAATAATAACGAAAAGAAAAAAATCTAAGATCACTTCTGAAATTATTCTCAGTTCCTATTGTAAGTCTGAAAGTAATTCGGTAGAACTTTGCCACCAAAATATAATAACATGAAATAATATGATGAAGCCCATACAGTACTGAAGGATTACTTACAGTAAGTGCATAATGAATCCTGCCTATAGGAGACTGCAGGAGTAAATCAGTGGTTTAAGTGAGTTGTCCCCTTGGATTTGTTCTGCTTACATTAGTATATATCTAATGTTTAAATGTGGGCACTGGGTAACTGATTGTTTGATCAGTATCAAAACACTTTCTTGCTTTTTTTTTTTTGGTTGATTTTCAGTTTCATTGTGCAGCGTTACCACTTCTTTGATAGCAGAGAAATCTTGATCTGTTACACTTCGGAGTATTAACGTGAGAGAGGCTCTTCAAAACCCCATGCAAAAGACAGAGGAGTGCAGGGTGCAGGAGGTGGGTTGTGTGGGCCCTGGTTAGAAAAGCTGCCGCTGGAAAGCAAAGGTGCTTTTTTTCTCAGTTTGTGAGTGAGCGTTGTGAGTCAGCTGCATGCTTACCATTGCTCCGATGTGCGAGCACTAGGATGCCCAAATGCTCAGATGTGCAAATGCTTGGACATGTGAATGCTCAGACACTTGATGTAAGCGGGGGAGGGGGGATGTGGAGAGCTGTGACGCTTGGTTACTCGAACGCTCGGTCCTACAAGCACTCAGATGCATGAACACTCAGACCCATGAGCACTTGTACACTCAGATCTACAAACACTCACATGAGCACTCAAAAGCTCTGACCTGCAAGTACTCAGGCTCACAAACACTCAGACACGCGGGTGATGGAACAGCAACCTCAGAGTGGCACTATGAAACTCTGCTGTCGACCCCCTGATGTGTAGGTTCATTTGACGTGTGAAATGGTGGACACAGATGGGCGCGCGCTCTCTCTCGCTCACACACACACACACACACACACACACACATGTGCACACACAAATGCAGCCCCTTCACCTCCACACACTTCTTCATCGCCAAGACTCAATTCCCACGTGGGCCTACTCTTGTTTCCTTGGCAACGTGGTGAGCAGCAGACAAGCAGAACCAGAGCGCAGATCAGCTTGCACTGTTTATTTGTTTAGGTCTTTCACACGATGTCGGAGATTAAATCAGGTAATTCTGTATCTGCAGAGGTCCAAGGCCTGTTTTTGTAGCCAGAGATTCTCGCCTGCCACTGTGCTTGGCTGGATGTGCAGCAGTGTTATTCACAAATGTAAACAGAGAATTTAATAAACAGCTGTTCATAAGCAGGCAGCTGTTGAAAATTGACATATAGTCTAGGTGGGAAAGCATACTTTTTGGGATGGTTCACAGTCCAGCGTCAGTAATGGAAAAGATGGCAAAAGATGGTGTTTATGATGTGTAGCAGGAAGAGCAGGTGGACCTCATCTTCACAAATGAGATTGTTGGAGGGTTTCAGATGAGATAAATGTCATAATGCCCTCCATGAGTTCTATATGACCATTCGTCTGCTCTGACATTCATCAGTATAAAATCATGAAAACGGGGGCAGGGATACATTTTTTAATTGTTGTAAAAATATAAACTCATACCATGACACAGTGTACTGCCCCCATGGAAGGGAAATTAATACAATATAGGAAGCTGATGACTTTACCTAAACCTCTAATGGTTTAGAGTTAATTATAAATAATTATGAGTAAAATTCTATAGCAAGCCACCCTTGGGTGTGAATTTGCCTATGTGTGCGTGACTGTACGCATATGAATGGTTTGGTTATGCTCATAAAAAAATGTGATTCTGAGCCAGCCATGCTTGTAATCAGTTGAGTCTGCAGCCACACAGTAGGTGGCATATTGCAGCTCAGTTTGAAGACTTGGGAGGGGAAAAAAATCATAACTAATGGATGAGGAACACGGCCGAGAGTCTCTGGGCAGCTGTTTAGCCAATTATGGTCTGGTAATGTTACTGATGGACCGCACTGTCACTATGAGCCTCTGGAGCAGAAGGCTCTTTAATTACGCCTTTGTTGTTCCGACCTCCAGGCTACACTAATCCTGCTTTCCTGTTGACATCAAGCATTGGGGAAAGTCAATGAGTATGCCCAAGGGACGGCGACGGGATCAAGATACATTAAAAAAAAAAGAAAAAGAAAAAAAAATTCAAACAAAACCATGTGGACTGGGAGCTGGGAGTCAGGCTACACCAACTCATGCAGCTCCCAACAAAGGGAAGCTTCCAACAAATGGGACTTCCTGAGGTGTTTTGTAAATCTTCGTTGAGGAGCTTGTTTAGGGTGAGGAAGGTTCAGACTGAACTAGCTGATGACAGAAAGAAATGACAAAAAAAGGGCATTTCATCTTCTTAGACGAAAGAATGAGAAATGTCCTTCAAAATGTCTGATATAATTCTCCACTGATAGCACTGATATCATATCAGTTAAGGTGACAGAACAAAGCTGGGTTTCTCTTTTAGAGCGCTCCTCTCTTTGGGACAGAAGAAAACAGAAAGGTTGTATTGCTAGATTGATGTGATGCTGTTATATGTTATTTTTGACTTTCAGAGTTGACAGTGAAAACTTCAAACAATTTGAACTCCCATCACAAGATGCAGATGTTGTATGGATATGAGTAATGAATTATGATTTTATTTTTGTGTTTTGTTTTTTTTTACATCATTGACATATTGAAGAGAGAGCCACATAGATCTGTAGATCTCTCTCGCTCTCTCTCTCTCTCTCTCGCTCGCTCTCTCTCTCTCTCTCTCTCTCTCTCTCTCTCTCTCTCTCTCTCTCTATATATATATATATATATATATATATATATATATATATATATATATATATATATATATATATATATATATATATAAACTGAGATGACTGAGATGGAAGTTGCCATTCCCAGAATCTGTTGGAGTCTCTCCTCTATCTTAGGTTTCACAGCACCAGGTGCTTCCATCACCACTGGTGGGGCTTTAGCATGCGGTGCTCCTGCATTCCCACACTGCTCCTTCCTGTCCCTAGGCCCCAGCCCTGAAGGACTCAAGGCCAACTGCATGTCTTGCCAGCTGTTTCGTCAGGTGATGAGTGTTGCCTGCAGTTGTTCGTTAGTTGTGCAAGCAAGAAGAGGCATTGATTGAATTGGTGCTCGACAAAGCAGAAACTGCTTATTGAGCTAATGTGGTTGTGTGTTTGGATCAATTTCACAATGTCACTTGTAACAACGCAGTCTGGGTAGAGGGAGTGCACATTAATGCAGGTCGAGCTGACACACTGTTGTTCTGTGCAAGGGGATTTACCCAATTTGTCTAGCCCACAGGGATGGCTTAATTTTACATCAGATAAACAGGACAAGAAAGAGAAAAGTATAATGATAACACATTACTGTAATTGTCTTTGACATACTTTTTATTTCAGGTGTAAATGGGCTTTAAGCATTTGTTTTTGACTCCGTATTGTTGGCTTCTGGTACTGTTAATCAGTGTCCATCAGGACAACTGACAAATGACAGCTCTGGCCCATTCATTTCAAGAACGGTAGAAGGAGGGGGATTTAAAAATCTACAGCTTTCCTCCCAGAAACAGGCAGGGAGAGGGAGAAGGGAATGAGCATGTTGGGGGTTACAGTGCACCGTGCACTCGCCTGCAGCCTCACTTACACAAAGAATGTAAAAAGTGCCAGGAAATGGACTAAGAGCAGGTCTTGCTGTTTCAGCAAGGAAGGAAATAGGAGGTCCTGGAAAAAAACAAAACAAAATGCAAACAAAAAAAACCTTTAAAGAAGTGAAAGCACAGTGGTGCCTGAGTCAGAAGCAGAGTTCTGTGAGTTATGGATGAGCAATGGCAAATGCTGCCAGGCCTCTGGGAGAAAGGAGTGGAAAAGAATGGATGTGTGTAACCTGCTCCCTCTATGTAGAATGCATAAAGAAGAGCGAGTGGGACACTGCGATTAGGAGATCCAGAAGAATGAAGGGGAAGGACAGACACTTGAGCTTTTAGAAGCAGGTTGGAAGGTTGTGCCCCCTTCCCAGTTTTTTTTTTTTTTTTTAATGTTTAAGCAACTGTCCTCATGAATCTTTTATAATTCTATATTTAAATCAATGTTTTACCAGTTTTTTAGTCAATTATTAATCTATTCACCGCAAAAAAACCTAGTAACTTATCAGCATCAAATGTGCCTTTGCCTCAAGCGTGATCAGTGTCCATTTTCTGCTATGTTGTAATAACCAGCTCATATAACCAATGTTTTAATGACTAATTATATATAAGTCATTGTCTGATACCTATAACCTGAGTAGTTAGTACCTGCAATCATGCACATCCATCACAAATGCTAAACACACTCAAAACACACACGCAAAACACCCACACTTACAAACACAATCCATAGTAATGAGGGTCCAGTGGATATTGCATGCATTTCATCTAGAACCCCTTTATCTCTCATCACCAATCACTCATCACCCACCAATCACTCATCACCTGTCACTCATCGTGCGTGACTCATCACCCACCACTCATCACTCATCACTCATAGACCCATCATTCATCACACATCATCACTTATCTCCCATCACCAATCATTCATCCCTCATCTCTGTAGCAGCAGGCTAGGCTGCAGACTAAGAGCCTCAAAGTTTTTAATGTGTTTTATGCAGTAACACTTTGCACTGTGCAGGTGTGGAGAATAGATTTGATTGTAATCTTAATCCAAGGAATGTGGGCCTAAGACATGCATGCTATGGGGAAGGCCAACGATGTCTATCTCTGTGTTCAGAGAGTATATCATTTCTAGCGGTAATTGGGGTTCTCCAGCTTGTGCCTGACAGGAAGGAAATCCAAGAGTGCAGAAATCAGAGCTCAAGTGGGTGCCAAGAGAGAAAACAATGTGGAATACACTTCCTTTGCTTTAGTGACACTATAGTGGCTGCTTCAAAACACCTATTTTATTTGCATCCTGTCGTTCTTCCTAATTGTTGTACTTAATGGTGTTTGTTTTTATGAGACATTCCTGATTGCTGACCTGTTTGCTCACTCACTTCTTTCATATGGTTCTCGGGGTTTGAATGAGACACTATGTGAAGTCTTTTAGTGTTATTGCTGATAGCAATGGAGACAACGTCCTGGTGTATTTTGTTATTTGAATTAAATGAGTCAGCTCAGGAGGGAAGCTATGCTGCATGTCGTGACTATAACGTCAAGGGTTTTTTTTGTTGTTGTTCCAGGATATATGCACATACACACAAATACATGCACACACACAGCACGAGAATTCTAAAATCTCACTCTGGAGTTAAATTACTGTGCTAAATTAGTGTTTTTATTTAGTCTATTTATTTATTTATTTATTATTATTATTATTTGTTTGTAATTAAGTAGATTTAAGACAAACAGTGTTAAATGTCAGTTCAACAGTATGTACTTTACCTTGTATTAGTCCTTTTTTTAGAGTTCCATGATATTGGTGTGTGTGTCTAACACCACTCTCTTGTGTGTCTCTGTCTGACAGCCCTTCCCAGCTACACCTGTGGCAACCCTGGCCAGCTGCTCAACGGCCTCCAACAGGGCTCCACCTTTAACATTGGGGACAAGATCCGCTACAGCTGCAGCCAGGGCTACGTGTTGGAGGGCCACACCGTGCTTTCCTGCCTGGCCACGTCCTCAGGCACCGCCGCATGGGACTTCCCCCTGCCCTACTGCAGAGGTGAGCCCTTAAGTGGATTTTTCAGACTGGGGACCACCCTTTGAAACCATGGCCTTTCTCTCCTGGCTCTGTCAGAGAGACACACGGGGGAGGTTAGGCAGCGTCCCTGTCAGTGCCGACAGACACCTTGGTGCTTTACAGAGAGGAGCAGTGCGGAGCCATTTGTCCTGTGTGAGTGAGCAAAGAACCCTGCGGTGATGACAACTGTCAAAGGGGAGCGGTGTGAATAGATGCTTTGTCAGCTCTGTCGCATGGAAGGCTTAACCCTTGGGGAGGGGCAGTGGGGGGTGGGGGTGGGTGGGTGTTAGCCCAGCACTTATTCACACTGCCTGCACATGTCTGCATGGGGCATACATGCCCTTCATCACTAACTTACATGTATATGTTTGACACCCGGAGGGCAGATATTAGTGCAGTGTGCTATAAGTGTCCTACATTTGGGGACTGATGCATTCAGGATACACTCAAACAAGAGTTTCCCAACCTGTGTTCTACCACTGAACACAGGTTGAGAAATGCATGTATGAATGCTGTACATTTATTTTTGATCATGTTAGATCACTCAGGCCTGACTAGCTGGAGTATATTTGCACTGTATTGTGTGTTACTCACCATTTCA
The DNA here is from genome assembly GCF_041902795.1 of Electrophorus electricus. Lineage (NCBI taxonomy): Eukaryota > Metazoa > Chordata > Actinopteri > Gymnotiformes > Gymnotidae > Electrophorus > Electrophorus electricus. The sequence goes on along the minus strand of NC_137498.1, from coordinate 37,114,407 downwards.
GTCAGAAGGTTGGAAGTCCTTGTCTAAGCCTCCCTCACCCATGTGCATGGAGCATAATGGAGGCTGCTTGTGGTCTATGTGTTGTGCTCGCATGCTTTCTGAGCAGGCCAGTATGAAACGGAGCCATCTGTGCCCAGGCTGTGGGAGTCAGGAAGCCCATGTGCGGGCCCACATGCTTAGCCAGGCTGAGCCAGAAAGGGACCCCCTCCCCATCCATGCTCCGAGTCCTCCGGTCGGTGGTAGCCATGGTCATGTGGTCTCTTGTGCATTCCCTTTTTCTTTGATGCTGGCTCCCGTGCTGCCCTGCACAGCTAGCATCTTCATTGGGTTCTGCTTCTTCTGATTGTGCTGTCACTGGCTTGATGCGACATGTGCGGTCTCCCCAGTACTGCATGTTCTCAATCTGACTGAGCACTCACCCACATGAAAAGCAGTAAAATGCCATTCTTGCCTGATGAATTATAATTCAATATTTCCGTGCTTTTACAAACCAGCAGTTACCACTGCAGCTAATTGGAATCTCATGGTTCCATATAAAAGCTGGCACTATGAGTCTAAGTGCTTTTTTTATAAGGCATGAGTACATTGTTAATGTCACTTCAAATACCAGCACTTCATACACTTTCCAGCAAACACTTCTAAATTGGCATCTTTGTGACTGGTCAGTAGGCTAGCTCTGTTACGGTCACTGAGTCTGGTCGGCCAGAAGGTGGCAGGATGCTGGGCTTCTTTACGGAGTCCCATTGAGCGCAGCCAGAAAACACCAACAGCTTCTTGGCTTTCCCCTGCTCATTAGCACCAGACTCCCACCCCTCCCTAAAGCCCAGTGCTCCATGGACTCTGCTAAGGGCTGGGATAGTTGTAATCACAGTTCTTCCATAAGCTTCATGCCATGAATTTGTATACATTAGCAAATACCAACCGTTCCGAATGTTTGCTTCGATTTCTTTCACCTGGGGTGTCTTCAGCATCCCGATATCGACCCCGCACCCACGACCACTCCGCCACTTCACCCGCACGCTCAGTGGGAATGTGCTCGCTGTTCTGCATTCTAAATGTCACTGTGGCTGCCGGCTTGCCTGCTTTGCTTTGCTTTGCAGCAGAGCGCACATGGTGATCTTTCCAGAGGGAGGCAGGAAATAAATTAACTTTGGAGAAGCAGACCAGATCTCTTTACAAGGAAATTCAGCCCCCACTCCCCCTTGCATTTTAGTTGAGTCCCACCATCATATTCAGGGGTGCCGGCGGGTTACCAAGTTACCATGACACCCAGAGAGCCAGAGGAAGGCGCTATAGCACTATGTGGAGGCAAGAAACCAAGTCTTTTGTAAGGGATTATATCATTGCTTTTTGCAATCCCATCATTAGCAGACAGATTGAAAGATTATTGAAGAAGATTCCAGAAATCCTAGGGTTAAGTCTGAGACCTCAAAGAACTGAGTTATAAAATTGCAATTGCAGTTACAATTAATTATTGCGATTACTTCGCTATAAAACTGGAAGCAGTACTTTAATTACACATATTGAGGCATCTCTGAATGCATGGGACAGTGATAGTTATTTCTGCTTTTGCTTAGGCTATCTAATTAAGCCTGATGAATTCTAATGGCTGCCTAAAATTCTGCATTTTCACAGAGAATTGATTCAAGTACTGCATCAGTTAGAACAAGGTTTCAGTGAAACGAATAGGAGCAGTAGTCCATGATCCGTGAATGTTTCTTGATGCTCGAGAGAGTGCTTGGCTCAAAATGGCCAGTCGTCCACCCAGCCTCTTTCCCATTGGGCCCGTTCTCTGTCTGGAGCTCACAAGTGTGTCATGCCTCCTCATGGAGCACACACATGGAGTCCCTGACAAAGAATCAGGTACCTAGCAAGCCATTGCAAATGAGTTCCATGCCCACATTCAAGAGAGGACCGCAGCGTCCCAAGGAGAAGAGCGAGAGCCCTCACCTATGCACGCACACACACACACACACACACACACACACACACACACACACACACACACACACACACACACACACACACACACACACACACACACACGCACGCACAAGCACGCAGTCTTCTCTCTTTGCAGAGGCATGCCTAAAGTAGTTAGTACTGATTGCAATTATTTATTAACCCATTCATTTTTTTACTTCAGTAAATGCTCATTCAGACTCAAATTCACTCATTCATCTTCTAAACCACTTAATCCAATTCAGGGCTTAAACACAGGGCTGAAGCCTACCTCAGCAGCACAGGATGAAAGGCAGGAACCAACCCAGACAGGGTGCCAGTCAGTCACAGGGCACAAATACACACACACACACACACACACACACACACACACACACACACACACACACACACACACACTCACACATTCAACAACAGAAGGACAAATTTAGAGATGCCGTTTCACCTAACGTGCACACCATTGAAAGGGAAAACCTGCACAGGCACAGGGAGAGTGATGTGCAAAGTCCAGACAGGCAGACAGGCAATTGCCCTGTCAGGAATCAAACCCAGGACACTGGGGTTGTGCAGGCTGTTATTATTCTTGACATTCTGCTGAGGTCCTTTGTTGTAGAGGGTTTGTGTGAACAATACCAATGCATGATATGTGTGTGATGCCTGGCCACATTTTGTTCCCATGTGTGGGTGTGTTTCTGATCACACCACAGCAGACAGGAAGTGAGGATGCTGCTGCATGACTGCTAGAGTGACTTCATCCCTCTGCCTGTGTGGTCCTTCCACAAGCCTCCGACTGGGAGCAACCTAACACCAGCCTAATGGCATGGCTCTGTGTGGGCTTTGGTCCTCTCTAGTCCATCTCTGTCCATAAGTCTCACACACACCTCACACACACACATCTCACACACACCACATAGCTCCCGGTCCCTGCTACAGAGCCTGCTCCATGTTTTCAGGACTTTTGGTACCCCACTTACACACCTTCAAGCTAATGACCTCAGCTGGACGATAGCATGTATCTGGACTCACCTGTACTTTGATACTTGCACGATTCAGGTGGAGAGACAGTTCCAGGGAATGTAAGTGAATGAGAGATTGTACTTCTCAAAAAGAGGTCAGACACCCAGGAGCAACTTTTCTCCCTGTCAGAAAGTTCTGATCCATTCTATTTTCTCTGGAGAGGAAGAAGGGAGGGAGGGAGGGAGGGAGAAAGGGAAAGAGAGAGGGAGGGTGGGAAGGAGGATTACACTGCAGCTCTGCCTACCAACCCAAACAGTCTGTCTCATTTTTGTCAGCTCACAGACTAGCTGTCAGACACACACACACACACACACACACACACACACACACACACACACACACACACACACACACACACACACACACACACACACACAGAGGAGAGAGTGAGAGAGAGTTAAAGAGAAGTAAAGAGAGATAGAGAGAATTAGAGAGGGAGAGAGTTACATAGAGCTATAGAGTTAGAGCAAGAGGCAGAGATAGCGAGAGAGATTTCATTCATTGGAGGAAGTGAAGAGAGCCAAGGGGCTTAATTATTATAGCAGTCCATGAGCATCAGTTGTGGTGTTTAATTGTCTCCTTCAAACAATATTTAGGAGGGGGACACATTTTTGGGAGCACAAACTAACAGAAATAGGAATTAATCTCAGTTAATTAACCCTATGTTGCAATGGGTTGCATCAACCCCATTGTGTTTCCTTGAGCCCCTATCAGGACCATGTGTATCAGTTCCTCATTCTAATCCAGTACGTCCACTGGAGTTTTCATACAGTACAGTACATGGCTAATCAAGCAAATGTGTATTTCTGTGAAACATGTTTGTGGATTAATCGCTCTTGTGATGTTTGCCTGTATGCCTGTGTGTGTGTATGTGTGTGTGTGTGTGTTTGCTTGTTTTTGCAGCGGACGACGGCTGTGGCGGCACCCTCCGGGGTCAGAGCGGTGTCATTACCAGCCCCAACTACCCCCAGGAGTATGACAATAATGCTGACTGTACGTGGACTGTGCTGGCTGAGCCAGGAGACACCATCGCCCTGGTCTTCACCGACTTCCAGCTAGAGGAGGACTATGACGTCCTGGAGGTCAGCGGCACAGATGGCTCCTCCCAGTGGTGAGTCCCCATCTAAAGTTCTCTGCATTCTCTTTACCATGCACTCCCTGTCCCACTTTTTTGAGATTAAGTGCTTGCAACGTTGCTACAAAAGTGTATTTTCCTGCATTGTTATAATGCGTTTTTAGCATTTATGATAAATAGACTCACTTAACATGCTGAGGGCTATGAATGCAGACATGAGACATGCACATGAGAGGTGAGGGATTGGGGGATGGTGTCAGGCAGGCAGGACTGATTAGTAGATGACTTCAGATTGTAGTGCTGTCATGGTGGGCAGCTCTGTAATGAGCAGAGAGACATAGACTGAGCGAGAGAGAGAGAGAGAGAGAGAGAGAGAGAACGAGCAGGAGATAGAATTCTTTAAGTTGGCACTTCCAGTCAGGTAGGCCTTGGCTCCATGAGGACTCCCAGCTGAGTGGAACCAGGCCTCCTCAGACGCCGTTCATGGTGCACAGCTTCCCAGCATGACTCAGCGTCTCAGCCTCCATTACACTCTGGCTTGCCAGCACGTAAAGAGGAAATGAAGCTTCTGCCTCAGTCTTGAGGTTGGGTACTTCAGGAAATGGCTTGAAATGGTTCAGTGTCTCTTTCCATCCCACCCCCAACCCCTATGCATTCTCAGCTTCTAAGCAGCTGCACACATATTAAGAGGCTGAAAACTCCAAGTGGCTACTGTTCCCCACTGTCAAGTACACTTTAGATGGGGCTGTGATTAGTTCAGAAAGTGGCCTTGGGTCTCTGGCATTAGTCATCCATTTAATTAAAAGAAACCCCAGGATAAAGGGGTGATGGTCAGAGCTGAACTGATGCCTGGTATTCAGTAGAGTGTGATGGCTGGACACAGCTCATTCATCCCCTTTGTTATTACATCTCTGAACATGGTTTGTTTTTGGGATGATGGCAAGAGAAAGGGTGATGAAGAGGGAGAAGATAAATACATTTTTCATGGCTAGAACCCAAAAAGAGAGGCAGTTCTACAGGATGTTGACGACACCCTACCATACAATCGAACATGCCTCTCTCTCTCTCTTTCTCTCTCTCTCCTTATCTCTCCCTCTCTCTCTTTTTTCTGTTTGCCTCATCTTTACCTGCAAACTCTAGCCAGAGGGATGTTGGCCATTTTTAACTCTTATTTTCCATTTACTGATGTGCTCCATTCACACTCATACAACAGACAAGCCCACACTGGGTCGAATTTGAAGGCTCCTTGTTGGAAGATCCATGCGCCCGCCTGGCCCCCTTGTTTCCTTTCCATCAGGCCTCCAGTCTCCTCCCTGCCACCAAACACGGCTTCATGGCGGGGCCTTTAATTAAGCAGGCAATTAGCAGAGAGAGGAGAGCCAGCAGACGGCGAGAAGGAGCGAGGGGGAGTGACGGAGCCAATGTCATTCGACCTTGGAGCACTATGGACACCGCAGGGAAAATATATAAAGCCAGCAGTGACTGCCCAACAACAGCTCTCACACTTTCATGGACAATTAACCTATGAATTTGCAAAATACACCAACATATAGAAGGAGTATCTTCTGCAGGGATGCAGTGTCAGTTCTACATAGCCGGGACAGGCTTGGCTGCAGGACAGTTTGCATGAACTGGATGGAGATGGCAAGATGTGGCCATTCTTCAACTCGGCTAGGCAGGTTTCCGTTTGAAATGGGACTGGCTGTGCTGAAATCAATTTTGCCTGGCTGTTGTTATTGCTTGGGCTGAAAGTAGAGATGAGGGGAGTGAAGGCATCAGATATGCAGATGTTTACCCCATGCTCAAGCAGTCAGGCTCCGAGCTGTCCACACTGTCAGTCAATTTGATTTGGACTTGAAGGTTTAAGGGGGTGAGGGCAGAGCTGTCGTAGCTGCTTCTGAGCTGGTCCATGCTGTGAGAGTAGGAGAAGCGAGTGTGCTTGGATTGCTGAGCGAGTCCCATAAGTGTGTGTTCCAGAGAAATGCAGGTCCTTCATTTTCCCTCTTCTGCTTTCCTAAGTGCGAGTCTTTGAGAGGTGTGCGCTGTGTTGGTATGCAACAGCAGAGTGAGTGAACACCCCAGGCTGCTGGTGGAGCTGCCCGCATCCACTGAGTACAGCAGCTGAATTGGGCAGGAATCACCAGAGAGAGTAACCCCCACCCCCTTGCAGAGCATTTCCTAATGACACTTCACTGGAATGCTGGATGCTGGAATCACCCACACAGCAGTAGTATTAACATATGAGTGAGTGCAGCATTTGAGAGACTCACCAGTGCTGAACTACCAGCCTCAGATATCCTAAAAATTAGGTAGTTGTGCTTTGCTGCATAGTGAATCAGGAGTGGACTGTAAAGAGTTAAACTGCATATACGCTTCTGATGAACACTAGAGTTGTCACAGGAATGACACATGTAAATCATACAGTCAAATGCAAGAGGACAGAATGAGTATGGAGAGTAAAGAACAAAGAGAGACAGGTGGGGCTCTTTCTGCTCCGGGTTAATGAGCAGGAGGAATAATCCTTGTCATATTTTGGAATCTTTGAGCAAAGGCTATTGTCAAAGGAGATATTTGTAGAGGACATAATTGTAAAAATGATTGCTCCTAATCGCATGACCGTGCGTGCACGGTGATGGCACCTTCGTTTCATAAATTCACTCTGAGAAGTGTTTAAATGTCAAAGAAAATAGAATGGCTTTGACTAGAGGCTGCAGATGAGGTTTCTTTAATATAATACCGAAGCGTAATATGAGCTTCAGAAGATTTTATTCTGACATTTTATTCTGACATTTTGGTCACATTTCTTTACCTGTGCTGAGACTGAATTGCTCACGATTGATTGAAAAAAAAAAAAAAAAAAAAAAAACTTAAGCCACTTAGTTTATTTTCTTTTATATTTCTGATCCAAGACAAACTATACTCATGCTAGCCTGCCCCTCAGTTCATATTATGGCAAAAGGGTAAAGGGAAGATAGCAGCTGAGAGTGCTCCTGGACTCCACTGCACTGAATGTACACATAGACTGTCACAAGCAAACCCACCATTTCTCCTCTTCTCCAGCAGTTAGACTTTACTTTTCAAAACAATGTAATACTACGTAATATTTGTCATTCCCTTCTTCCATTTCCTCTGTTCTCTCTCTCTCTATCTTAATATCTCTCTTCACCCCTCTCTTTGTACCTGCTGAGGTCTGACTGAAGTGCAGTGAACAGCATCTATTGATTACCTGTTACTTTCCACCTGAGAGAGTAATGGGTGTTTAAAGAAAATCCTTGTTTGAGCAATGGTTCCATGTGGAAAAATTACATAATTTTTGTTTGTTTGTTTGTTTATGTGTGTGTGTGTGGGTGTGTCTGTACACCACATATTGCATACACTTGCAAAACTTGCAGTTTTTGGTATTAACCATATAAGTGCTCAAACATGCATGTATGTCATGTGCAGTAGAGACTTGAAGCAGAACCTATCCATGGCACTGATGGTGCATTTGTTCATGGAGGAGATGCTGCCTGAATTCTACTCTACTTGCTAGGATATATTCTATGAGGAGATGACAAAGCAATTTTGCAAGTCGCTCTGGATAGGAGCATCTGCTAAATGTCAAAAATGTAAATGTAAATGAATCCACACCTTTCTGCTCCTTGCGATCCATTCACCTCTCTGCTCCTCATGATCCATGCACCTCTCCTCTGGCACTGTTACTAGTTGCTGTGAACAACTTTCTGTTCTTTCTCTTCCTGTTTTTGGTCTGCCCTTGTTTTTCCATACCAAACTGTGCTGTTCTGAACCTCAGCATGATCATTGCTCTTTCTCTGCTACCCAGTGCTGGTCCCAGGGCCCCCTTTGCTGATCCCAGGGCCCCCTTTTCAGCGAGGCTGCCTGTGCCAGAGACCGCCATATCTGTGACACATGTTGTGTTCCACTTCTGGATGACAGCAGCATAGGCCTAGGCAATTGGCCACTCACCTTCACCTTCCCTTTCTCTAGACTAGAGTGTGGATTCACATGGCTAGAAGAGGATTTGTCATCTGCCCTTTCCACTGCTTGGCATTCATGTTTAAAGGGTGAGAATGGGGAAGAAGGTTTTAGTTGCTTATTCCTCCTATGGATTTTGCATTTGGGAATGTACGCACACACCCACACAAATACACCCACACACCACACAGAAAAGGTGAGAGATAGCCAGCATAAGTTAATATGCACTGTAAATCATGTCTGCATTTTTGGGTAGAATTTCCTCTCTGACCCATTGGTGGGGAGGAGAGGTGGAGTGTGTCTTTAAATATCAATTTTTGGTTTTTAGAAATCATGTTGATGGCTCAACAATCCTGCCACGTTGTACTTGGTGGTTGAGAAAGCCTCCCCTCTGTTTCTCTCTCTCACCATCCCTCTCAACCTATCTCTCTCTTTCCCTCTCTCTCAATCTCTATATCTCCCTCTCTCAAGCTTTCTTTCTCTCATTCTGTTTCTCCCTCTTCTCTTCTCTCTCTCTTCATCTCCCTCTCAATCAATGTATCTCCCCCTCTCCCTCTCTGTTTCTCTTTCTATTTCTTTCTCTCTTCAATACTCTAATCCCTTACCTCAGCCCTTCCAGAGATTCCACACTCTGGCTTGTTTTACTGATATCCTGTAAAATATCCAGATGTGTATTCTGTAATTATGGGATGAAAATGTGCTATTCCAAAGTCATTCACTGGCAGATTCCTGTTCTAGCCCTGTCCTGCCACACCATTTGCAGAATGGAGACTAAGCTCATCTAAGACAGGCACTGGCTGCAGTCACGTGATATATGGAAATCCACAGGAAGTGTTGCAGATGCTGGCTCCTCCACGGTTCAGATAGATGTCACAGATAATTGCATCAGGAATAAGAAGCAGGCCAGCGTTTTCCTATGGTGGAAGAGCTTGGTGCCGTCACTCCACTTTCTCATTTCACACCCCTTCTTGTTTACCTTCCTTTCTGCATGTTCTCTCTGCATATCATTTGAAGAAGCAAGAATATGCTTTCCAAGGAAAAAGGTGTCATGTCAGTATCATCTCTCACTCACTCTTTATAGAGTGTCTATTAATCTAGTTTTTAACTGTTCACTATAGTAATACTGTCACATTTACCTGCATTTTACCTGGATTTACTATTTTTGTCTTACAGTGTACTTCACTTTGAAATGGCTATGTCAGACTTTGGCTGTAGTGGCTTTTCAGAGAGACATGGCAGGGACATGACAGCCTGTGGACTGGGGAGGTTGGGTGGGTGCAGGGGTTGTCAGGTTGATTGAGGCTGAGAGGAATGACATAAAGCCTCTGATTTAGATCTGTTGTAATGCAAGCCATTTTGTCTGATGCTAGTTCTGAGCTGCAACCCTGCTCCTCTGACATCTCCCTCTCAATTACAGTCCAGAGACTGTGCGCTGATCAGCGTTCACCACTCGCCATGTCCTCACACGGATTGGAGATCTTCTGTAAACTCCCACTCTGTGAATTCATGAAAATGCACCATATGATATGGAGGTGTTGGTGTTACACATACATGTAACCTGATAAAGGCCATACTCTGCCGTGGGTTTTATGTAGATGTGTAGGAATTTCCAACCAACGATGCTATTTTTGGTTGTGTTGCATTGTGGGTGCTTAATCAGACCTTGTCAACAGTGTTGCTACGGTAACAATAGGCAATGCATCGCCTCAGTGATCACTCCCAGCCTCCTCACCCCTTTCACCGCCTGCTGAAGCAGCATATTAAGTCTGAAACTATATTTTGCCTTCTCATTCAGTACAGTGGGAAATCAATAGCTGTCTCTTTATTCACCCTGAGATGCCCTTCAGCGTCTCTCTGCACATGTCAGCTTTTATCTAAGCTTTCCATAGCTTACCATCTCTATTCACGCCATGCAATCAATCAAAACTGTGCAGAAGAACTTTGCTTAGTTGGTCACTGAGTGCTGCAGATAGGTGTGCCGGAGTGGTGTGCTGTTGCCATTGTTGCTAGGGATGCGTGTGACCTGCCTAGCTGAGGAGCACAGGAGTGGTTGAGGAAACCCACTTTCTATCAGGCCTCCCTCACACTGCATCATCTTGTCTCACACATCGCAGGACACCCCTGGCCAGACCACATTATGGGCTGAATCACTATTTTTTTGTTTTTTATTTTTTGTCTGTGTCCTCTAGAATGATTACATGTTCTTTTGACTGCATAGCAAAATGGTCACAACTGGCCATTTGTGTCTGAGAACAAAGTGGGATTTGTGGACCAGGCAGCCATAAATATCAGTAAGGCCACATGGTGTGAAGGTGAGCTGGAAAGCCATTGATTCTGGCCCTGCACGCTCTAGATTGGCCCCTGCGGTCCATTTAAGGGCTCGCCCCGCAACAGGCCGGCACTGAGCTCCGCCGTGGTTATGAAGGCCTGCTTAAAGTGAGTTGTCTGTCTAAGCATGTTTGCTGCTGCATGGGTTTCATCCTGCGGTACAACCGCGGAGGACACCGGATGGAGAGATTAAAGGTAATGGATTATATCACTGACCCTCGACTTTGCTCATGCGTTACTTCAGATTACTAAGCACTGATCTCATTTTTTGCAAGGGCCGGGTGGGCCCCAGTTCAGTTTGTAGCGGGTCGTTAGCCGGTGCTGTGTTTCAAGGGCTGGACGGCACCAGGTGTAGCTCAGAGAGGGTCATTAGCCCGCGATGCGTTTCACAGGCATTGCTTAAGCATAGCCGTGACAGAAGTGAGAAACAGAAGGAGCTGCTTATCCTCCCTACAGGGCTAACCCTAGAGGTAACCTAGCTCACCGTTTTAGCTCGTTAATCAGATATGGTGAAACATCTGGTTTTATGTTGTTTCAGAAATTCATCTTGATTTATTTGGTAATTGGGTTTGTAGTGTGGCTGATTCCATTGCGGAATCCCCCCCTCAACATAGTGTGTACTTTACAAAAAGAAATTGTGCTTGCCTAAACAAAATGTTGGAATGTCTGAAAGCCTGTTTAAAGCACAAAAGAGAAATGGGTGTGTAAAGAAAAATTGTATGATGCTTTAAGGATGTTAAGGTAAATTATACAAAGTGTGGGGCATTAGTATGCTTGTATTTAAGAATAATATTTCTCTGAAAGTGAATAATGGAGATTTTTCAGTACTGTGTTTGAACTGTCTCTATATTATATAACACAGTGAAAATTAGAAATAGTGCCATAATGATACAACATAATGGGCAAACTTCACACTCCAAATATAAATCAAATGTTTTTTTAAAAGCCAAATTATTTGGGGATCTTTCTCAAATGTGTGAAATGGAATTTGTTCTGATTGTTATTTATTGTGTTCATAAACGCTTGATTAGATTTTTGCTAAAACACATATCCTGACCCTTATTGCTTTCTAAACGCTGTATTTTAATCCCTGAATTAATTTTCATGTTGGGTACATGTTTTGCAAAGGAAGGGAGGCAAGAAAGAACCTGTTGGATATGATCAGTTTGTCGTTTCTCCCAGACACACACACACACACTCATGCACACACACATGTGCACACATATTACAATGATTAATTCATTTTCATCCTAGGCAGATGAATATGCTATTTGCATAATTTGATTTGGAGACATCTTGCATCCTATGGACTGTCTTATCGTGGGGGTTATTTTGCTCGTAGAGATTCAGACACCGGCACAGACAGAAAAACTCCTGGAGCAAGCAGATCCTCACATTCTCTGTGTGTGTGTGTTAGAGCCAGTAGGGTAAGAGGATGAAGCCCTCGTTCATTTCTTGTCATAAAGAATGTCCCAATTAAAACATTGCTCTTGCATAACAGTCATCTAAAATGATGAGCCAGCAGATCACCACTACATCCTATCAGAACTTAATGATCGAACTGAGTGCTGAGCCTGTGCTAAAGGAGGGGGATTTCCAGATTCACCATGACTGCACAAGATCATGTCACACACCAAAAAACCCTTCAGCAGTGGATTGCTGCATTTATGTTGTGGAATTGGGGTTATTATAGATTGTTTTTTTGTTGTTGTTGTTGAGCCTCACATTGTCCACTTTCTCTGTCTCTGCCACTCTCTTGTAACTGCCATATCCCTCCATGTCTCTTTGTCACTGTGTTCTCTCAGTCTTGCAGTAACGTCCTTGCATAGAGAGCAGAGTTTTGCTCCAAGTCAGCTTTGCACAGCCACAGTGACTGTTGTTAAAATGCCTGACTCCTCCTAGGACAGCACAAATGCACTGCCGTCAATCTGGCTGTATGCATCAGTGAATACGTGAATATGTGGAGAAAGCATTTACTGAAAGCAGATACATAATACATCCACTTGGCTTGAATATACATGCACTGAAAATTCATGCACTTGGACATAAAATAAATCTTAATTTACATGAAAAAAATGCAGGAGACCTAGGAATATAGGTACATGCAGTCTCATAGAAAATGCACTAAAATGTAAAATGACATTTTACTTGGCGTAGTGGGATTATCAAATATCTCTCATAGGAGAGGTTATGCACGGGATAGTTTGGGAGTTAGAGCACAAGAGACAGCAAGAAACAACTCTGAGTCTCCTTTTTGTCTCTCAGACAGTCCCAGAAATAAAACAGTGGGTCTCTGTCTGTGTGTGTGTGTGTGTGTGTGTGTGTGTGTGTGTGTGTGTTTGTGTGTGTGTGTGTGTGTGTGAGTGAGAGAGAGCGAGAGAGAGAGAGAGAGAGAGAGAGAGAGAGAGAGCAAGCGAGCATGCGAGAGGGAGAGCGAGAAAGAAGAATACAGGTTAAGGCCTTTTTAGTCTCATTTCTATATGCAGTATTTCTAGAGAAGGCTGTTGAATAATTCTTCTTCTCCAACTGTTCATAACACTTATTTGCCCTGATTGTATTTATAGTGAACCCTTTCTGAACTGTGGCGGTCATGCACAGACATGCATTTATTTGATACACACAAATTCCTCTCAAATACATTAATAAAGTTCCATAAGTCAAAATGTGACATTGTATAATACAAAATAGCGTTTAGGGTCTCTGCTATATATCTGCTATACGTAGTGTGTGTGTGTGTGTGTGTGTGTGTGTGTGTGTGTGTGTGTGTGTGTGTGTGTCTGTGTGTCTGTGTGTCTGTGTGTCTGTGTATGTTTGCATGTGCAAGTACTTGTGTGTGGTGTGACTGCAGGCTGTAACAGACTGTGGGTTTAGAGGAAAAGTTTGCTGGCCTTTCTCCACCACACTATAGAGATGTCAGGCTGATATTGATTGGCTTGCAGACCAATTCATCTTAGTCCAATCAGTAGAGGAAGCCTCAGACTACTCCCCCATATGACAGGGGTCAGGAGTACATGAGAGAGACTGAGGGGGAGGGAGAGGAGTAAGACACACCACCTCTATCATATTCACCTTATCTCTGTGACCGGTTTTGGCCATTTGGTTCCTTCTCCTTCCTTCTTCCTCTGCACATTTTGGATGTGGAGCAGCAGATATGGATCAGGACACCATGCTCCACACATTCCTGCCACGTTTTCAATCAGATTTGGTGATTAGGTAATCAGGAGATTGGAAAATTAAAGAAGGGATTAGCAGGGCCTTATGCATTGGGAGACAAAATGGAATAGATGTGCATGGTATCACTGCTCATCAGTGACCTGCTCGGCCCGTCTTCAGCATCCCAGGCTCAGTGGGCAGCTCAGGATAACAGCCTGACAAGCAGCCAGCCAGCTCAGTAAATAAAAACAAATAAATACAAAATAGAAGCACAGACTCCAGGCGATTGGTACCTAATGTAGGACGGAGGTCTGTCTGGGTAGCATGTGGGCCTAGGTGGAGGCTCAGGAACAAGGTCATACTCCAAAGCTATCATGTGTGCCAGAGAAGAGGCCATCAGGCAGGAGCTAATATGAGCAGGCCTGCTTTAGTCTCCCAATCCATGCTAGGAGCCCCAGTCGACTAGAGTACAGCGATATTGCTCACTCTAGTGAATGCGTGTTAACTTTGATACATTCTGCTGCAGGCACACCAGTGAAAAACACATGAGTGACTGCTTTCTGAGCTTGTGCATGTGTGTGCGTGAGTATGTGTGTGTGTGTGTGTGTGTGTGTGTGTGTGTGTGTGTGCCTGTGTGTGTGTGTGTGTTTGTGTGTGTGTGTGTGTGCGCACGCACGTGTGTTTGTGTGTGAGTGAGTATGTGCATTCAAACCCTCTAGTGATATTCTGCTTTTGTTTGTTTGTTTTAAATTCTCTCCTTAAATAATTAAATGATTTGCATGAAAAATGATCTCATTGTGTGCTGTTTTGCTCTCCATTGCAAACCTCTCTGCCCCTGCTTGTCACTCATTCCTCCAACTACAATGGCTTCATTACCGTCAAAAGTATGGCCTGCCACCACTAGGTTCTATCTATCCACTAAGTTTGGAATAATCACTTGATTGAGTAATGTGCTTTGGGTTCATACACTTAATGCCCATCCTTTGCTTTCCCAGCACTTTATGGTACTACTAAGATAGCATAGTGATTTTCACTACAGACAAAGATTTTGGCAGGCTTTTTAGCAAGCTTTGTAGCTCTGACTGAAAAAAAAAAAAATTAAATTAGCTAAATTTTATAATGAAATCAAGGACAATAGATCCTGGGTAAGCAAGTCTGTGGAAAGCTGGGAAATTGGGAGCAAATTAAGGTCAGTGTTAATTCTGTGAATCATCCCGTTCACTTTCACAGAGTCAAGAGTAACAACAACATAAGGGTTATTAAGGCTTGCCCTCTAATGAAGAAGCTGGTGTGACATCATGAAGAAGAAGAGAGGGAAAGATGTGAATGTGGGAAGGGAACTTCTTTATTCTCCATAATTGAGAAACCAGCAAGCAAACAGTGAAGAACTAACTAAAACTAAACCTGAAGAGAACAACCTAAGGTGCTGAAAACAGCAGGGCAGTAGCAACACTTGGCATGTCTTCTTAAGCACAGGAGAAATGCGCAGCACTGGACGAGCATTCCTGTCGAATAAAGGAGACAAAACAAGGCACTGAAGCATATGTGTGTGTGTGTGTGTGTGTGTGTGTGTGTGTGTGCGCGCGTATGTGTGCGTGCATGCGTGCGTGCGTGTGCGCACGTGTGTGTGTGTGTGTGTGTGTGCATATGTGTGCTTGCATGCATATGTGTGCAAGCGTGCGTGCGTGTGTGTGTGCATGTGTGTGTGTGTGTGTGTGTGTGTGTGTGTGTGCGTATGCTCACGCGTATGTGTGCTTGTATGCATATGTGTGCATGCGCACGTGTGTGTGCATGCGCACGTGTGTGTGTGTGCATGTGTGCGTGTGTGTGCGCACGTGTGTGTGTGTGCGCGTGTGTGTGTGCGTATGTGTGCATGCATGCATATGTGTGCGAGCGTGTGTGTGTGTCTGTGTGTTTGTTTGTTTGTTTGTTTTCCAGAGGCATACTATAAATAGTAAGTCTGTGGGTTGTGTGTGGGCTCTCTTTGAGTGGAGTGCTCAGATGAGGCCAGGACCAGGACATAGTGGGCCCCATTCCAGACAGCCCTAGAGCAATCACCTCTGCTCCTCCTGCAGTAATCTTCCTTCCTTTAAATGCCTCCAACATGCTCGTTTTTAAAACAGAAACAAAAGCTCATTAATCACACTGATTTTGTTATTAATTTATCTTATCTGCCTCTGTGTCTTCTCCCAATGGATAATCTGGCTGGTTTTCAACCCTGTACAGGCGATTGGGGTGCTGGCCATGCTGCAAGGCCCTGACACCCACCTACCTTATTCAAGTGCTACTGAAGAAGAGAGTGGGTGAGGGAATGGCTAGTAGAGGAATGGTTGAATGTATGGAAATAGTTCAGTGGGTCTGCAGGGATTTGACACTGAGGTGTTTGCTTGGAACAGATCTCCACTGACCTGTGTTCATGTCTAAGTACATGCCTGTCCCTTTGCACACTATGCTTCACAATAGGAGCATGCACTTCTGACCGACCAGTCTGGGTATATCCATGTCAAGTGGTTGTTGAAACACTGAAGGCACTCTGGTTGTTTAGCATCTGATAATGGAGTCCAGGTGGATACACATGGGGATAGATTTCCTGTTGGAGCGAGCAGAAAGGTTGAGAAATAAACACCAAGTGGACCAAGATGGGATGGCTGTTAGGGCTTTTCCTGCATTACGTTCTAAAGGAGGATATGGGGTGCGTTTTCTGCCTTTTCTCTGGGAACCTTTGATGTCCAATCCACTCACACTTGAGTACTTGAATAAATCTAATGGCTGGGAGGGGTATGGCTTACTGTAGTTCAGTCCATTTTCTATTCAACATTCTTGGACTTTTTCCTTTTAGCAGAACTCTTAAAAGGTGAGTTCACTCAGAGGCAAAGAAAAACTAGAGTGATATATCTGAGAGTGCTGAAAGCTTCTGAGCAAAACAGAGTGGCATCATTGTTCTTTCCTTTAATCTATAGAGTCAGGCTGACTGAAACTTTCTGACTTTCCGGTACATTTCTGGTCAGCCTTTGTGAGAGCGGAAGGGTCAGAAAAGAAACACGGATGACTTCTTAGCAGTGAAATTTGTCCAGTCTGGCATGAGTCAGTGTCCACTGTAGCATTTAAATCTGTTGGGCGGAGTGCCAGAAAACCAGAGACTCATCCTACAGAGATGGATGACACAGTGTCTGCCTTACTTGAGATCAGCCATCCTGCCCTAATGCTGTCATAACACCAGAATGCCTCTGATGGCCCTGTGTAGGGAATCAATAGTCTCTGCATTAAATGGGACTAATTTATGTTTGGTCATGTGTAGAGTTCTGTCCTGGGTTTTTATGATTTGATTTCGTTTTTCATGGCATTAACTGCCTGGGTGATGCGTTTATGGATCAAAAATCGATCAGTGTGCAGAAACGCTGGTTATTTAACACCTCAAGTCTCACCAAACACATCAGTGCATAGTCAAGTCCAAGGCAGGTTCAGCACCCTGTGATAAAAAATCTGCATAGGGTTAATCCTTTCCCTTTACTCTGCTTACGTCACACCCCTCACACTTGGTGAACCTTATTTTTTCCTAGCCTCACCAAATGCCTGATGATTAGACTTATTATGGCAGTATCACAGGAGCCAGAAGCATCCGCAATAGTCCATTGGGGTGGAAGTTATCCATCATTAACTGTGATGGGGAGATGTGGGAGTAAAGACGAAGCTTCCAAGCTCCAGAGGGATGGATTCTTTTAACCATTAGTCATGCATGGATGGCTAGAATGCAATCAGAAAGCCTTTTTTGGTGGTCTTGATGGTGTCTCATTGAGGATGCATATGGTAGATCAACGCACCCGGTAATTGTAAGTACTCCAGACCAAAAACACAGGCACACAGACACACACATACTCACACTCCTCTGAGAGTAATTAAGTGACACGATGCTTAGTCCTGTGTATATGTTCCCTTTCACACTTGAGTTCCGCTCACTGCACCACTGCAATTGAACAAATGCACAACTGACTTCTCTACCCTTCTCCAAAGTCTTTCTATTATTCTCTTATACTGTTATCCATTTGTCATGAGTGTTCTTTATGCCAGGGCTCTTCTCTCTGCATTAATGAACTGAAGGCCTCAGCCTGACTCGCTGTTGTTTTGGCGAATTCTGGAGGCAATGGAATTAATGAGAAACATTAAAAACAATGCTTGCACTTTCTTAATCTCAGCCTAATTAACCAATGCTTGTTTCAATACTGTTGCCATTTGCACCTCTCAGTGATGATGGAAACTGTGGCTCCCAAGTATAACCTTGTGTGCTTGATGAATGTCAAATGCTTATCAGTTCACCCAAGCACCTGAAGTCTCCTACAGTTCGGTGCCAAGCCTTGCAAAACTTGGGCCTTTTACATCGTTGTCTGCATCAGTGTTTCTGGACTGTGTGCATGGTCCTGTACCTTTTTTCTCTCATATTGTAAAGGTAGCTATGCACTTATTTAAATTTTTTTTTAAACAAAAACAACAATAAAATTTGGAACCTTCTAGGTGTATACATTCCATGTGCAAACCTAACTTTTGATATATCGTGTTTTCCGTAGCTGGAGTGTGAACTAGTGTTTGAAGTGGACGAAGGTGCACTCTGGGTCCAGGACAGGAGCTGTGGCATGCTGACTGAAAGGCTTTGGGCTGATGGAATTCAGGCAGACGGATAAGCACAGATATCTGCGCCTTAGAGGTGTAAAGGGAAACATCTTGGCAATAGCCTTAATGCCTTAGCCCAGCTGGCAGGCTGTGTGTGGAGAGAGGTGTAAAGGCAGTGCGTAGGGGTGGCTGCAGAGCTGAGGGGTGGGGCCAGGTGGAGGGAGGTGGCAGGTGACAAAGATGTCAGCAAGTTTTAATGGAGGAAAAAGCCTGTAGGGAAATATCTGCAGTGCCCACTAACAATGCAGTAGATGGCTGCCTTTTGGTATATGTGTGTGAGTTGTGATTGCGTGTGTGAGTTGTGTGTGTGTGTGTGTGTGTGTGTGTGTGTGTGTGTGTGTGTGTGTGTGTGTGTGTGTGTGTGTGTGTGTGTGTGTGTGCGCGCATATGTGTGTGCATATGTGTGTGTATAAGAAGGAGAGTGCTTTTACCTCATTTCTGTTGTCTGCTTGAGAGGTCTGGAAAGAATTGTCTGTGCCTTGTAGAGTTGTTGATTCAAAGTAAATGGTGCTGATTGTGGATTGTCAATCATTTGGTGTGTGAAGGCCCATCTCTCAACAGGGATGCATCATCCAAACAAACACGCATTTTATCATATTTTCTTGACATTTTTTAACCCTAAAATCACTAGTTGTTTGTCACTCATGATGTATGTTTGTCTCCTCTCTTGCTGGCAGTTCTGTCCAAGTGATTCATGTGATAATATGGAGAAAAAGTAGGTAGATCACCTGGTTTCCCTGCTCTCTCTTGGACTGTTCTGTTGTTCTGGGATGCTCTGCACTAGTTCTGATTCTGCTCTGTCACTACCTTCAAGTAGCCACTAGTCACCCAGTCCCACTGCTATTCTCATTCCACTTTTATCATATAAGCCCTGTCTTACCACAGTATTTATGCGTCCTGAATGTGTGAAATTCGGCACTATGCCATTTTCTCTCCTAGTTTAACAGTGTTCATCATTTTCTGTGTTTAGACCTGTCACTGTTCATTCTGGATTTTGATTGTGGATTTACCACCTCTGCAGTTGCTTACATTTATTTTGGCCTGTGTTGTGTGTCAAGACCACAGTTATAGAGCACACTGTACAAAAAATACACACATGCATCCTGCCTTCAAAAATGACATATTTAAGCATTGATGCTTGCATTCTGCCAATGCAAATTATGCTACTTGAAGCAAACTATTAACATTGACGTAAGGGTACAACATTTGCACTTAGCTAAATTAAAGGGGAGGGAAGAAGTATTTGCTGCAAAGGTCACATGCTCAAGGAATCTTTTGTTGGCTTAAGATGCAGATGGTGCACCGTATTCTTTCTTTGATGCAAAGTGACTTATAATAGCATAATATCAAACATAATATCAAACATTTGGGTTTCTTTTAGGGCCCAGTGCCTTGACTTTCTCTGCCAAGGACCAGTTAAATACCAAATGGCAATTAAATTTCTAGGAGCAGTGCACTCTTTTCCCTTCTCCTGCTTAGACCCCATAGAGTAACATTAGTTTAAAGTTGAAAGCTCTGAGTTAATGCACATTTAAGATGTTTTGTTATTTGGAATAAGAAATTGCATTCTCTAAAAATGAATCCTATGGCCTGGATTTTTCGAAGTGACAGTTCCTATGGAATGTTTGTTGGAACTGGGTTTGGGCAGGCAGGAAACTGATGGCAGGTGCTTATGTGAACTGTCCTACTCGCTAACAATAGAAGTGATAGTTACATTATGTGAGACGACTCCCCTGCCCAATGGTGATACAGCCATAGGTAAGCAAATAAGTGAGGGTGGCCATTGAATACCAGTCTCACACTGCGGTATTACTCAGCACTGAGAACTTCACCTTGGCTTACAGTGAGCTCTAAGAGGGGGAATAAGACTGAGGTCATGGGGGAAGATTAACCTCAGTGGTCCTGTACATGGCAGAGTCTGTAAAAAGTAAGGGGGATTCAAATGGCTATATGGTGATTAACCAGGCAAACTCCTAGCAGTGAGGGATGAGGATCATT
>NC_137498.1:37056734-37091734 GCF_041902795.1 Electrophorus electricus | reverse complement strand
TCATGTTGTTTTTTTCAAACTGTGTTCAGCTGTGGGATCTCGAATTTGTCAGTGTGATGTGGCAGCATGGTGTACAAAGAGCAGAAACTGCATTTATTCAATGATGGTTTTAGTGATTCTAAACCCTCCTGCATTGCCCTCCTGTGTTGTATTCTCTCAGTGAAGAGATGTCTGATAAATTCACACGCGCACACACACACACACACACACACACACACACACAAACACACACAGCAGCCATCTCCAATCTACAATGACTGAAGTACGTGAGACAAAATTCACAGTTTGGAACTCATCCTGACAATTGTTTCTCATTTATTATAGTACCATGGCATTGAACGTAATGTCATTCCTGATATTGCATTGTTATTCATTCAATTACAAAGACATTAAGACATCATTCACAAGAGCCTTAATGCAAGTTTATTCAGACAAGACCTCATAGTGGCAGCATATTTTAGTTCTATTCTCGTAACTCCGGCCTTCCCATATCAGTAAAAGGAATCATGTCTGTGTCATGAAAATCCCAGGATGACTCAAAGGGATGGCTTCTCCATATGCCTGGGGGGAGAGAGAGCCAGAGAGGCTTTGGTCTCGTACTTTAACATTCACCATTTACATAATCATGATACATTATTATGTAACGCCTCAGCATTTTATTTTTCTCTCCTCTCAGCTTCATTTGGCCCTCTTCTTTTTCACTCTGAAGCTGCTGGGAGCTGAGGCCCTGAGGCTGCCATGGGCCTTTGCACACACTGGCTTTATACCACTGATAAGTAAATGGGAGGCAGGAGCAAAATCCCTTTACCTGAGCATCCCTGGGCTTGAATGTCCCTGGACTTACCGTCGAACTAGTCTGCCATTCATACACTCAGTGTTATCAGTTAGGCTTTGATTGGTGGGACATTAAATTCCAATTTCAATGTTCATGTTGCCTTATTATTCAGCATTGTGAGGCTGTATTGTTGCTTTTGTGTCTTCTTTTTGTGCAGTGATACATATCCACTTATGACACTAACATTTCTGTCATAAGCACACTATTTACAGATGTGTAGCTCTAGATGCTTCCTTTTTTATTCTAAACATTATTTTATTATTGATTATTTATTATTTAAATAATAAATCCATTATTAATTCAGGGGTAGATTTTGACCACATATTCTCTTATGCATTGTATTAGCTGAAATTTTAATATTACCTCAGAAATTATTCCTGTTATATGTGTTTATAACTACTTTTGAACGTGAATGATGGTATGGTTTTTATGCACCTGAAATGCCATATAAATCCCCAGCTATGCATGCTTTAGAATCTTGAAATTGCCAGGTCAGTTAGGCTGTTTATCAAACAGGTATTTTTGTAAACTGGCACTGCTGTCTGGCTGCACCAACCTCATTCACTGGCTGCTACATGTCTTTGGCTATTACAGAGGTTCTGTGCTACAGTTACTGTAATCACTGTATACAGTATTACTGTAATCTGAAGGATGGATTTGTGATTTCACAGATGTGTTAGGAGCTATTGGTCTTAACAGTCCCAGAGGTGCTTATGTATAAGAATGAATGCACAATTTTGCTTCACAGCCTACCATTGTCAATGCTATTTGAGCGAAAATCAGTTAATATTCATCTACCTGGTCTTGTAGACAGAATTGACTATATCCTCTTTAAGAATATCATGAAGTACTATGGGGGAAAAATGTGAGCAGGAGTGACAGTCTTTCTGTCATCCCCCTTCCCAAGACAAACATAAGACTCCCACATTGCTCATCAAGCCAAACCCCAACTTGGATTCTGTTCTACATGTTGTAGAGTAGCACTGGATCCTTTTTATGGCCACCCTTTATGGATCCTTCGGGCTGACTCAATTACACAGTCATCTCTAAGTGACCTTGGAAACTAATTTGTTTGTCTCCCATTAACTACAAATGCAGTGTAATAGGAAATAATGGTTAGTGTGATAAAAGAATGCTTGTTATGTATGTTGTTATTTGTTTTCATGTATTCCTAACATAGGTAAGATGGCAAAAATGAGGAAAGGTTGTAGTTATTAAAGAGAGAGAGAAGGACAAAGTGAGGAGAGAGAGAGAGAGAGAGAGAGAGAGAGAGAGAGAGAGAGAGAGAGAGAGAGAAAGCAAGAGAGAGGGAGAGAGAGGGAAAGCGAGATAAATCAATTCATTGTTTCTAGTGCTCCCCCAGAATAATTTGTTCTTTTTCATGTTCAATTTGTTACACATAGTAGAAATATTTTTTAATGTTAATACACAGCGTCATGTTCTGGTGTTTCAGTTCACCGGGCCTGCATTGTACAGCATATCTCTTTGCTTCTGATTCTTGAATGGGAGAAGGGCACATTGTAGCACAGAGTAAATGCTTTTGTGTTCTGGGGTCACTCAGTGTAGGCTTGAATTTACTCAGATATTTGTCTTTGCTGATATATGCATTGTTGTTATGTGGTATCTTCATCAGAGATTTTGAATAATTTGGGATTTTACAGATGCTCTACAACAAAATTCTACATGTCGTACAACAAAGCAAATATATGTGTGTGTGTGTGTGTGTGTGTGTGTGTGTGTGTGTGTGTGTGTGTGTTAGCTATATGTGCTATAAATAATTATATGTGACTGTCTCCCATTTAAAATTAGAAATACTTTCATCACATATTCATTTCTGCCATTTATACATTCTTTTGTCAATGATTTTACATTAAGTGTGAAGCAACAGTAGTCAACAGTGATTTTACTTCCTGCAAAAAAATCCTGTTTATTAAGTTATTGTTTTTCACAATGAGTCCAAATATGTTTTCAGAATTTCTCTATCACTCATAGTTTTTTTGTTCCTGTATACTCATGCCATTATGTATAGTATTGAAAAGTGGTACCATGGAAAGTGGATCCTCTCTGGCAGTCTGCTGCTGGACACTGAAGAGGGATGTTCCTGAGGCCAAATATAGGCAAAAATCATATGTGTTACATTTTGAAAAGTATGTTTGTATACATTTTAAGCATAATAGCCTTCTTTATGTATAGTTTCAAGTTTGGTTTATTTCAAGTTTGGTTAATGTATAAGTAATGTAAAACTTTATGTAGCAGTGTTCTACCACATAGTAATTCACTTCATTTGAATGTAAAATTGACTCAGAAATTAGATTTTATACTATCAGCACACATTACTTTTTTGTTTAATTTACACAAAGTTGAATACGCTTGAAAGCAGGTGGATGAAGTCAGCACAGGGGCAGTGCAGGAGTACTTATGATTCCAAAAGGACTGAAAGGTGGCGATATGTACAGGCCAGAGAGGAAACTGAGAGGGGAGAATTATGAAGATGGGACAGAGGTCTTTTGAAGTCTTCCACTCTGATTATTAAAATAGACACTAATCTTCCTCAACACACAGGCTGAGTATTATTTTAGATATCTCATAAGAGTGTGTGGGAACATTTTAGGGTGTAGTCTTTTCTGAAATATTCAAGGATTGAGTCCCCATTTACTCTGTGTTATACCTTTTTGGAAGAACAGGGAGAAAGAGGCATATATATTTAACCAACCCAGAATTTGCTGGAAATTGGTAGATGCAATAACATTTCACACTCCAGAAATTTCTTCTTCTTCTTCTTCTTCTTCTTCTTCTTCTTCTTCTTCTTCTTCTTCTTTTTTCTTCTCCATCCTCTTCCTCTTCTTGTTATTATTATTATTATTATTATTATTATTATTATTACTCTTGTTGTTATTGTTACTAATTTTACTGTTACTACCATTACAGCTTCCGTCATTGTTAGCTCTATAATTTTCACAATTTAAAGGATTGTATGAAAAAATGTGAAAAAAATTGCACTTGAGAGTCAGACATCAACTAATTTTTAACTAAAAGCTATCTTTCCAGACCCACAAAGTTCTGAGTGAGTTTAATGTCAATGCTGTGTTCTTTTTAGAATGTGGATTCAAATATGTGAAGGTCAAAGCTTTTTGTTTGTCTGTCTCTGTCTTTCTCCATTCCTCACTCCTAATTCACTGGCCCTAGTACCCAGACAGGCTGATTTGTTTTGTCACTTCAGAGAGAGAGAGTTCGCTCTTTCATTGCTCACCCCTCCTATGATTCACAGTCATTAAAATGGCAGAACTTTGGGGCTTTAAAGTCACCCTGACCCATGCTCTCAGCCCCAGTGCCTTTGCAGAATACAAAGCAGCAGCCTGATTGATCTGCCTAAGTAGCTGCAATTAAGCTAGCTGTGTGCAAGACAGCTGTGTGAACTCCCTTAGGTCTGTGCACCAACCTTTAGCACCAGAAACCATAATCAAATGGCAGAAGAATGCACAGGGATCAAGTAGGAATTATTAAGTCATTCCTTACAGTGTTTCACACTGCAGCAATTGTACTGGTGCATGCGTTTGCCAGTGAAGGACATCAATTAGTACTATTAACTAGCTTTCCAGGTAACTTAGCTGAAAGATGTAGAAACATGTATGCTGATGATGTCTATGTTTAGCGTTGTGCCTTTCCTTATGTTTTCATGTCCTATTCTCCTCACCAGTAATAATGTTGAACTTGGTTGTGGTTAATCTTCTTGATGTTTAGTTGTGCATACTTGAAGTACATGAGTACATTCTGTATAGGTGGGCATGCCCTTGTGTTTTTTTCTTTAATGCCAGAGATATTTTCGATTAATCTAGGAAGTTCATTGGACTGGGATCAAGAACTCATTTATAGCTGCACTCTTGAGGATTGTCCGAGGAAAATCTAATGCTGCGAATGAGGTTGAAAGCGTATTGAACTTGCCATAATGCCCTTAAAGAGTGCTTTTTTGACTTTCAGCACTCTTTTCTGAGTGTGAATAGCTTCTTTTATGAAAAAAAGGAAATATGGTCAAGGAGAGGAAAATGTAAGGGTGGCAAGGCTTTCCACAGCATGCTCTAATAGCATATTTATGAGTGCTCTAATCTGTAATGACATTTTCGATATTTCCTACCCTCCTATAAGTTATCAGATCCTAAGACCATCCTCTGTTATAATCGCCACATATTAACAAGGAGTGGTTTGGGTTTAAATAGCTTTTTAATTCAAACAGGTGTCTCAGTAAGTGCATTGTGACATGGATGTTGTGTGATAGTGATTCTTTAAAGCATCTTTTCACAAACGTGTTTTGGGTGATCTTTCCCAATCTCCATTCCTCTCCAGGACTATTAATAAGAAAATCTCCAACTGAGATCCTTAGTGTGTATCTTTAAGGGAATCTTTCATTGTATGGGGTCAAATCCTTTCACAGAAATCATCCACTGGTTAGTACTGGTTACTATCCAATGGTTAGTAACATGGGCATGTCCAATATCAGGGTATTTAAGCAATGGTACATACACTGATATGTTATATACCCTGGTAGTTTACATCTGTGTTTTAGGGAGTGCAGTTTAATGACTGAAAATTCTTAATAATGTGAATGTGAACTCTTGTATGAAACAGAAAAACTTAAAAGTTTGGTGAAAGTTTGGTAAAAGGTTGGTGAACAGATATTTTTATTTAAGAAAATTTGTTTTTTGTTCTTTTGTTCAGACAGAGACAGGCATAGATTTCAGGCATAACAATTACGAGAATATGAAATATTAGGTAAGAGCTTTTAAGGCAGGCTACATATTTAGGAAGTAGTAGTGAATTTCACATCGTTTTGTCTTACATGAGATCTCTGCATTGTTACAGCATCTGACAATAATGTAATAACATGCAATCTGAAGTGAAACTCACTTTATCTGTCTAGTGGCTGCTACCGTAAATCAAGTCTAATGTCATGTGACAAGTTGTCAGAACTCAATGCCACATCCATTATTTTGGTAGACCTCAAAGGACATGAGGGGTAGCACATGAAATAAATAAATAATGTGAAGATGAAGAAGAAAACTAATTTCAGTAAAGGCAGACCTGTGGGTGATTGATTCTTTGGAAGGGATTAATCTTTCTCTCACCATCTCCATGCCCATCAGTTATTTTTTTTCAGTCCAATACATCTGAGAACACAGGCAAACCATTTTAAGGAAAATGAATCTTTAAAAATTTGAACTTTAACCTGTAAAACAGGCATGAGAGCTCTCTGCCATGATCATGTCAAGTAGATTACCAGAGCTTTAAATCCACCTATCCAGTGGAATTCTTCAGGTTCCAGATGGCTTACACTGCTGTTATGTTTACGCATGGATGGCTTTTGCCATCTACCACATATTTCTGGTTTTATTACCAGCAGAGCCACTGTGAGGACAGACTCATATAAAGCAAAAATAATGTGCCTCTTCTTCACATCTTCTGTGTTCAGTTCTGGGTCAGACTGTCGTGGTGTGTCAGGCACATGAAGTTTCACGCACTGCTTCACTCGTACCACTGATACCTCTACGCATGGATGACTTTTGACATCATAGGAGACATTGTCACAAGCCATGTCCTCTTGTCAACCTAACACATATTGGAAATGAAATTCCTTGTCGAGAGAGTGAAAGGAGAGAGTGAGTGTGGAGAGACAGCAAGCAATTCACTCTCGCCTGCTGGAGTCGTCTTGTCACTTTTTCTCATTCCCCCCGAGGACAGGCAGGCCTGTTTTAGTTAATAAGCACAATTCGGCTAATATGTGTTAAAATGAGCCTCTGTGGCAGACTGCTGCATTAACATGGCGATGTGGAGACTCAGAGGAGCCAGGGCCCCAGGACTGCTTTATTTTCCATGATTGCACTCCTGTGCCACTGGCTCCAGCTAGACAACAGGTGCTTATGCCTGCCATGGGGAAGCCTGTCCTTTCACCTCTAAACATCCTGCCAGATGCTGGCTTCTGTGAGAGCACATTCACCATGTTAGAATAACCCTCGTAATTGTTCTCGCACATGAAAATAGTGGCATGTATTCCATTTTGTGGGTTTCTGATAGAGAGTGAAGACATGATCAGGCCAGCCAGGGGTGAAAATGAGCATGGAATGAAAGAGACCTCCTACCAAGGTCTGTTCCAGCAGCTGAAAGAAAACTGAGTAGTTGTTTGACCTATCATTTCTCATACATATTTTGTACATTTTTGTTTGTTCTGTTTGAGCTAGCTGACTGACTGATTGGTTCTCTTTGTTGAAATGTGCATGCCCAATGAGTCATAGTGGATCCATGTAGAAACTGCTATCTAAGTATCTAAGGAAGCTACATGCAGTGGTTAGGAGTGAAGACAATAAATAACAAAGTAATTAATTGCTCCAGAGTAGGCAGCCCATAGTGCCAGTGACACCAAGGTCATGGGTTTGATTCTCAATGAGCACATGTTCTGTTATACTCACAAATATGTAAATCGCTCTGGATAAGAATGTCTGCCAAGTGCTGTAAATGTAAGCACCTTAACAATGACTAGTAATCCTTGTCCTTGTCAAGTACTTAGACATGTAATGTTAAGATAACATACATTGCTGTCTTGGATGTTTGTGATGACTTTCATGATGAGGAATACTGTTATTGTTAATCTAGTTAATGGTTTTGCCTTACCTAGTATGAAAAGAAAAAGGTTTCCACTGCTCTGGACATGCAACCACAGGCTGCTATTATGAAATAAAAGACTTGTGGCTTTGTTGAATATAGTTTATGTTATCATACTAATTTGTTGTTTTGGATGTTCATGATGATTTTCATGATGAGGAATACTGTTATTGTTAATCTAGTTAATTGTTTTGCCACTGCTCTAGACTTGCAAACACAGGCTGCTTTTATCAAGTCAATGGGTATAATATAGTTAGCTATACTAACTACATGAATGTCTAGTCATATTTAAACATGGAAATAATTTATTGGACACTACAGTCAAGCAATTCAGCTGGAAAAATTACCTATGTAGCAGGATAATCATCTTATTCTCACAGGTTAACACTGTGGTCTTTTTGATAAAACTACCTCCCCATTTCTGAAATGCTAATAAATAAGAGATATAAGAGGTGTCATGTTTAACATGATATACAAGCGATACAAGAGACTTCATAGCTGTGGCTATAATTGCTAAGCACAAACTGGAGTAATATTTTGGTACTCATTGAAGCAGATTAGCTTGCAAGTTGGCAGGCTTCTAGGAACCAAAGCATTTTTTCAATAGTAAAACACAGAAGAGCCCTGAAAAGCATGCTTCTTTCAAATATATCTCAGCATTTCAAATGTTATACTGTTGACAGTAGCTGTGCATTGAATGATGGTCTGCTGAAACTAGGCTTGTTGTTTTGTTTTCATTCTACCTTTTACTTGTTTTTCACCCTATTTGATAATATTGACCCTTTGTAATGTGATTTTGGAATTCCTGAAATTGAAAATCTATTGGCCAAGCTCAAGAACCTTCCAAAGCAGGACTTTTCTTTCCAGCATGTGACAAAATAGCATGTGAGAATCATTCACTGATCTGACATTATTTTAATTCAGATCCATCAACTATCTAGCATGCTTTAATGGGTTGCAGTGAGAGCACACAATGACAGATGACAATACCACCCACAACACATTATGAGCACCAGGACATCTTTCACACACTTGATTAGGTTGGTGTTCCAGTCACGAGATAATTCTCATCTCCCATAATCACTGTGTTCACGGGTAAGGTTGGTCTTGCGTGCTGATAAAGTGCATCTTTGTAACTTTGATTCAGAGTCTCCTCTCAGTCTCATAAGTGCTGGTGGAGCCACATGCCTGGCTAGCATTAGTGAGTCAGAACTGAGAGGCTGATTGGAAATTTATGCCATCAGCCTGATCAGTGACAGACGGAAAGCGGAGTGGATTGGGATCTACTCACATACAAGCCTTGTTTTCTCCCCCTTCCCTTATGATCCAACACTCTCTCACTCACTCTCCCTCTCTTTCTCTTTTTCTCTCTCATTCTTGTTGGAGAGCTTGTTGAGCCAAATCTGACATTTGGTACACACAGTGAAGCTCAGCCTGTCTCTCTCTCTGTCAAGCGCTGTTCTGTTTTCTCCTCAGCTTATGTGCTTAGCATTCCCCACTATAACGCAACTGTGAAACATGGCTTACAATAACATGAACAGCTTTGTCTTAATAAAAAGCACTAATTCTTCTCATCTCCAGAACCTTAGCACCAGAAAAAGCAGTGTTTTGCTGGTGCATACTCATTAGATTATTCATTCAAAGCCTGTTGCTGGGCAGCCTCTCAGACTTCTTTGTTGTCTATCACAAAGGAGCTTTTTAATCCTCATGTGGAAAAAGATACCCTGAAACATTCAATTACTCTCCAAATCAAATTATATACATCTCTATTAGAACCTTGACTGTCCTCTACTTGAATGTACTTCACGCTCTTCTCACATTTAGGAGTACCATTGTTTCATTTGATGGCTGCTGGATATAACAGACCCTAAAAAGCTCATCTGAGAAGTGGGAGGTGGGAACATGCTGCTAGTGGTTGAGAAAATCCAATTCACATTCACAAAATTGGAGACGCTAATTAACGCCACAACTGCAAAATAGATGCCTTTTAACAAGTCCTAGGTGTGTGTGCGTGTGTGTGCGTGTGTGTGCGTGTGTGTGCATGTGTGTGCGTGTGTGTGCGTGTGTGTGTGGGTGGATGTGTGTGTGTGTGTGAGAGACATGTAGTAAACATGTATTCAGCAGGGTGCTGTGTGCATGTGTGTGTGTGTGTGTGTGTGTGTTTTAGGTTGGTGTGTTTCATATTTTGGGTTTGGCTTATTTTTCCTACTGAACTTATCCTTTTTAGAATCTTTTGAATGTGTGAATTGTATTGAACTTCATTGATGTCCCAGTTGACCTATTACGGTTCTGATTCATTGCTCTTGTTCTGTCCTTTGAATGGCATTTGTGTTGACTTATGTTGCAGGTTCACGGGCCCTAACCTTCCCTCTCCCATCATTAGTGTTAAGAACTGGCTGCGGCTCCACTTCACTTCAGATGGAAACCACAAGCTTAGGGGCTTCAGTGCTCAGTACCAAGGTACAAAAAATACATTGAAATAAGGGCAGACTTTAATGGGAATTGTAGTGCTGATGATCGGTTAGCTAACAGGTAGCACAATGGAACATGTTCTAGGTGGAATTAATTAGATGGGGAACCTGTAAAAATTTTAGTTACTTCCTTGAAGCAATTTTTTGATGTAGAGTAGGAGCTTCAGGATGAGGTACATCTGCAACTGCACAAACTCGTTTTTCCAGTATGCACTGAGAATTATAGGTAAGCAGTCCATTATAACCCTGGCTAAGTGTTATTGAAGCAGTAGACCACTGAGGTGAGCCGCCCTCTACCTATGATGCATTAAGATGCAATTTCACCAGGTTCTAAAGGTCACAGATCTCCACTCAGAAGGGGGTGATCTGAAAAACAGGATTATTGCACTTGGCTGTGAAAAACAAAGCCAGAATCTGCTGGAATTTCACCTCCCCCCTAAGCAGATCAGAGTCATGGGATGGGATTACAGGTCTTCAGATTGATAATTAAAGAACGGTTAGGAAATTAGGAAGAGGAGAAAGGAGGGCTAAGCCCTTAATTAGATTTTCCATTGACCCCCTCCACTCTTAACATAAGCCATTTAGCCTTCAATTTCTCTCTGATAGATGAAATATTTTAGTGCATCCATAATGTAAAGGGTCTCTGGACCTTAGGAACTCACAATGTGGAAACTACATGTACTTTAACAATGAGAAGGATTTGTACACAGCTCCCCCTAAATTTATTTGCTCCGCTGAAATCACAATCCCTCCTGTGATTTCATGTAGTTTTAGAATGCAAGTGACATGCTCTAAAACAGCAGACATCTTGGCATATCTACCAAGACACACTTGGGGTTTGTCCTGATTTGGTTGTGTGTGTTTTCTAATTGGAGCTTTAAATAAATCAATATATTATGAGGCAATACAATTATTTTTTAAGTAAATGTAGATAATGAATTGCTTCATTGGAGATTTGGGTGTGTTGATCATTTTTCAAGACAATGTTTGACATTTTATAAAATTAAATAGTGCATACCTTCTTTGGGGAGGGTTTTTGCTATGTTAGAGGCTTAGAGGAGCCAAGTATCATTGTTTTCAAATGTATTTGTTGGGGATGGGCCCCAACACCCTTTAAATGACTAATACAAAATACATGCTTTCTGAGAACCATTTCTGAAATAACAGTACACTGATCACTTCTTCTATTTATAGCATATACTTTCAATGTGTATATAAGGCTAAAAAGGCAGCTAAACAGCAGTTTAGTTCTGTTTGTATGTGTGTGGTTGTTGGTGTGCATGCATGTAAGCATGCAAATATACATGTATGTATATGTGGGTTGGATTTATTTCCTTGCCACTTCCCCAAATATTGTGAGCTTTGTTAAAATTTAAGTTAGGCTTGAGTTGCTGAATGTCAGTGTCTAACTTTAGGTACTGGTTTTTCATTTGTGTGTACTTGTTACAGTTGATGATGCTTGTAAATAAGCAAAAATTGAAAGTAATCCAAGAAGATGATGATAATTATTATTATTATTACTATTATCAATTAATTAAGCATACTGCATGCTTCTTGTCTTACAGTAAAGAAGATGACAGAGCTGAAATCAAGAGGGGTGAAGATGCTCCCAAGTAAAGACAACCAGAGCAAGATTTCAGTCCGTATGTATTTTTAAAAAAGACACAAATCTGTCACAATGTCCTTATTACAGAACCTAACATAGCCTTGTTCGTAATCATCACTATCATTCTTTACAATGTCAAATGGAGGTGCCACTTCTTTCTTCAGGAGGAAAGGGGAGGATTCAAAATAAGCCTGTGTTCAGTCTCACTAAGCGGGCAGGGACGAGGCTAGGAGAGGACAGCAGTAATTACGCTGTGTGTCGGGCATCTGCATCAGCCCTCTCCTCTCTTTGGGCCTGCCAAAGCACAGCCTTTATTTACTTTCCTATCACTTTTGTATCATTGTGAGAAAATATCAGCCCTCCCATGAGCATGTGCCATCTGTAGGTGTTGTTAGGGCTCCCAGTGCCATCGCTGTGGCTGATGCTGTCTCCCTGGCAGCACTGACAAGTCTGGCCTTTTGTCCCTGATTAATATGTATGAGGCTTGGCATCTAATCAGCCTGTGTCACTTTAGGTTTTCCTGCCATTCCTGGCCCTCAGAGCCACCCAGTGTAAGAGCCCACACTCCTTTGCCACACTCCCTGACCCCTAGTGTCAGTTTCACTTTCATATGGAGTGAATGTCACTGACCAGTCTGTGTATTGGAGAGTGCAGTTATGTTATATAATAATAATGTTTATGCAACATTCATGTTTGTATAATCTAAAAAAAAATGTTTAAAAGGGGTAAACAGTGGGGATAAAATTAAATAGATTAAGATGAAACAGAATTTATTGACTAACTTTAGTCAGGTAGTGAATATAACTAGCTTTAGTCAGATCATGGATATAACTAGCTTTAGCTGGGTAGTGGATATGACTAGCTTTATTCATCTTGTGGGTAGGAATAGCTTTATTTAGGTAGAGTTTATGACTAGCTTTACGAAGCCAGGTAACCTTTGAACTGATATACAGAACAGATGTAACATATATTCTGCACTGGCATTTGCTTTGTATATGGATATGGTTATTTTCTCACTGCAATTTAAAAAGGCCCATCTCCATTTCTCTTGTAGTGTCCCAAATGGGTGTGGCACAAGGGCACAACATGTGTCTGGACCCAGGAATCCCAGACAGGGGGAAAAGAAAAGGTTCTGACTTCAGGTGAGAAATGAGCTATGGCTTAATGATTAACAGACTCCATTCAGAGAAAAAAGAGGAGGGAAGAAAGGAATGCAGTTCATTTATTGTTCTGTAATGCCAGAGTGATGAATAGCGAGAGGTGACAAGGGTTGGCACCTGCTAAATTTCTCATTGCCCTTTTAATTCTCGAGGCTCAAAGAGGATGTTTGATCAGAATAAACATGGATGCTGGGCTCTCAAAGGTCAGAGAGAGGAGGAAGAGGAGGGAAGCAGAAAGAGAGTAGAGAAACAAACTAGCCCATAAGAAACATGGGTAAAGAGGGAAGGGCACAAAGAAAGATGGAGAAGGGTGGGGACAAGGTGTAATAACAAGCGTAAATGTAGATAGAGAACAAAGAGAGAATTAGTAATAACCACACACCCATTTAAATGAATGGAATCAGAGCTCTGGCACTGTCATTTCCCAGTGAAGTGCTACAAATAGGTCTGTGGCATGAGGTGGACTGGCGCTGCTGTCCTGATGTGCCAATGGTAGCACCCCAGAGGACTCTAATGCAGACAAATGGGGACGATCTGTTTTGCACTTGCTGGCTCTCTTTTTACAGCGGGGAAGTGAAAGACAATCGAAACTTTTTGCCAGAATGTTCTCAGCCCCTGCTAGCCAAGTGCTCCTTCATTGAGCATTGGGTAATAGAGGGAGTACAGTGATGAATCAGGAGCCACAATGATCAGATAAGGGCCAGTTGCTCCCTAGGTCAATACTGTGAGATAGAGGGAGATATTTTTCTGGATTCCAGAGCTCAAGCTCTTGGCATAAACACACACACAACGCACCAGACCGACAAACACACACACATACACACACACACACATGCACACATGCACATGTGCGCACAGAGACACAGAAGGAAGGGTTAAGTGAGGATGAATGCGACAAAGGAGTTTTGGACTGCACACTGTTCAACATCCAGGATGTTCCTTCAACAGACTGGAGAGGGGTAAGAAGGGCATGAGGGGGCCTGAGGAAGAGAAATTCACTCCGGTTCTCACGGATGCTCAGTGTCCCACCTGCTTGTCACTGTGTTACAGCTTCCTGTCTGAGATTAAACATGATAAATCAACGTGTCATTAAAAATGCATGCCTCTGTCGAGAGTGCACGGATTTCCTACATTAAGGAGAGACTAATGGAGCTGTGGTCTTGGTGTGAGCTGAGCACTCCTGTGCTCCTCAATTCGCAGGCGTGGAGCCACGGTTCACTTCTCCTGCGATGAAGGCTACGAGCTCCAGGGATCCAAGAGCATCACCTGCATGCGTGTCACCGACAGCTACGTGGGCTGGAGTGATGATCGGCCCATCTGCAGAGGTATGGCTCTCTACCCGCTGCACACCCACAACAAGGAATGGCTGATCATCTATACATGTAGCAGCAGAATAGCCACAAATGGAATCTTTTGTGCAATTTATAAATCATGTGCCATGTTTCATGTGTTATCCAGGGCATGTGGAGAGAGTCTAATAGGCAAGAGCTATCTGTGCAATGGATTTCCTGAGAGGGAGGAGATGCCTATCACTCTTCAGCAATCAGTTTATTTAGCTGCACTCAGCTCTGATTAATTACTTTATTAAGGCTTACTCATTTTCTGATTGTGATTGGCCTGTAGAGCCCTTATGACTCCATCCCTCTTAAAACTATCACTCATTCAAAGATTCATCTTCAGTTCCACGGCCACCATTAAGAAGGCCCACTGGAAATGTATGCACTTACACCCTAAATTACAAATCAAAAGCCACCTTCAGTTTTACAGTTTTATTGTTTTAAATGTTATGTGTGTGTGTGTGTGTGTGTGTGTGTGTGTGTGTGTGTGTGTGTGTGTGTGTGTGTGTGTGTGTGTGTGTGCAACACTGTCATCAACACTGTGTACTGTCTGTGGTGGATATACTGTGTGTGCCTGTGTGTGCGCCTGGGTTCATATTGCTAGGGTTAGGGGAGTATTAAGGATTGTCCTGCAACAGCTGTGTGTACAGAAACATGCCATGCAGATAAATACAATTTATCATTAGATTATCCCCAGTGTGGAGCATACCGCCCCGCAGGCTACAGATTCTTCTACCTTTCCAATACCCCTGTCTAGGTTGCAGTGTGTCCTCTACACCTCTCAGACGCACACATACATTCTCACACACACTCACTTGTTAAAACCTGCTCCTTGGGCCTGTGATATTAAATAATTTGCCCAGTATCATTCAGCAAGCTGTGAACTATTAGTCTTTCATTAACACTGTACATCTCCTCTTTCACCAACACCCACCACACAGTGGACACCGCAGCATGGCATCACACATTCTGTGTGAGGAAATTGCAGTCAGACAGCTTGGAAACAGGAAGCTGCAGTTGCTTTTATTTCTTTTTGTTTAACGATCAGGTCTTGGTACATTAGCCCTCACTACATGACTGGCTGTGGACATGTGCAAAAAGGGGAATGAATCCTGAATTGAGAGCATGTCTGCATCCCTAAACACACTGGATTTTTGTCTGAGTGCTATTAATCACATGAAAATTGAGGATATTTGGCTTTTACATTCGAAACACCATTTCAATCACACGCTCCTTATCAACAGCAATATAGAGAATGATTCTTTGTCTTGTTTCATTGAATAAAAACCAGGTCATTACTCAAAACCAGGCCGTTAATTGCAAAATGCTGCAGGAATGTTGGAAACTTGAGAATAATTTAGAAAACATTGTTGCACAGTGCCTAGCAAAAAAAGTTTCATAAATCACAGGACCATAAACATTGAAAACAAACTGAGATGAGCTCTGAATGACTTAAATCTATGTTTACTGTATTATGTGTATCAGGATCAGTTCTTCAAGAGCCACTGTTACTAACCACATCAATGTAAAATGCATAAGCTACATACATGACGAGCTACATTTATGTGAAATATTTCCCTTTTTACAAAGAGCCAATTAATAGCTATGATAAAGTTAATAAAAAAGTCCAGTAGTCCAAAGTGGTTCATTAGCAGTGAGTCTCAGCAGGTTCAAGCTGAGAGTAGTCCCACCCATTCCTTCCTCCTTGTCACAGTCTTCTATAGGCTACTACATGTCCACACCTCAGCTCCCAAGACACTGAGGCAGGAGCCCTAGTGCTTCATTTCACATTGATCCAGTTCATACTAAGGAGATTAGTAGTAGTCATGAGTTAAACCCCTCCAGAGAACCAGGGTGATTATTTAACTGCAATCTCTAAGTGCTTTATTATCACATTAGACTGGATCTGTCTTTAACTGGGATCCATATTTGGACTAGTATATTACACCATTAGAAATATGTCTAAAGTTTTAGAAACATCGAATTTACCAATATCATATTGCTTTTTGTGTGTTTTGGGTAAATGGTATGTGTAGTGGAACTACGCACCAAAGGAACATATAACTGACCCTGAAATCCTTTCGTTTTAACCATAGTAGGTGTTAATTAACAATGGCCCTATTTTCTCAATGGCAGCAGTAGTTGCTGTAATATCGATCCAGATCACTTCTCATGACTGAGGCCTGTGTCCTGGTTTTGGTGCTCAGGTACACACTGATTTAGCTTAGAGACGAACCAAAATCTGTCCAGTAGTGAAAGAATGATTTTTCACATTCTGTTATCTAACATGTATCAGATACTGCCATTATTTCTTATAGAAACTTAAAAGGCCTTAAACCTTTGTTCATATTGTTAAACTTACCATTAAGCACCAAAAATGATCTGAACCTACACAATTATCATATGTGGTTATGGAATGTGAATGTGCAAAGGAAAAATCTCAAGAACTCCTAAGTGAATTGATGCCAAATTCCAAGCACCTTAAATTACATATATTAAAATAAGAAGGTGAAAACTGATCAGAAGGCTCTGGTGTTAATTAACCTTTTAAAAATATGTATTATTTAATGTCAGTCTACCTTTAAGTATGCAAGGAGAGCTCTAAATGTGTGTGTGTGCATGCGTGTGGTGTGTGTGTGTGTGTATGTGTGTGTGTGTGTGTGTGTGTGTGTGTGTGTGTGTGTGTGTGTGTGTGTGTGTGTGTGTGTGCGTGCATGTGCGTGCATATGCAGCCCCCTGAGGAGCTCACCTCAGACATAGCTCATTAAGAGCTGCAACTGGTCCCAGACCTGCCAACATGTTCATTTACTGCAAAACATACTGGCTGTGCCCTCCTACCTCATTAGCTAGTGAGCACTTTCGTTTGGGGAGGGCTTTAATGTCCTCTTAGAGGACACAAGAGGCACACAAAAGAAAGAAACTCGTTCCAAAAGTCACAGAAAAGTCAAGTTGTCACCAAAGTGTGGGACCCTCCAAAGGTCTCTCAAAGTGCAGACAACATGCTGTTCTTATTGAAAACAACCAATCTGAAATAAATCATTTTTGACAACATGGGAAATAATAGTTACTGCAGTTTTCAAATATTGGCTCTAGCTCAAGGCTGTGCTTTTGTGATTGCCTACCTTAATCACTGAGGATACTGACGTGTTGCATTAGTTTGCAGGCATGCCTGGCCAGTTCATCTGGCTGTACGAGTCAGGTGATTGAAATTACCTTCAGAGAGCTTAGATTTTCCTTGAGATCCTGTTTGGTGAACTCGACTACTGGAAGCACATAAGCCCCTAAAGGCATCACTACAGATGTGTTGCTTTCCTCCATCTTATGGAGGAACTCTATGATTATCTGCTGCTGTGCAGTTTCAAGGTTATTTCTGCACTGCGTTGCCCCAGGAAGCAACACTGCAAAACGTAATAGCCAATCTAGGGCTAACTGAGTTACCTGTTTCATTGACCTATGTTATTGCATAACATCTTGCACAGTTGTTATTACTGCTTGGTTAGCCCATTTGGGGGTGGTAGATTAAAAACAAAGTTTATTTGAACAGTTTAAATAATACAGTTAGCATTACTCATCTGAACTGTCCCCTAAATATTTTTTTTGCACTTTCTACTAAGACATGACATAGCAGAAGGATAAGTGCACATGGTTTACCTAAAATATTTTATACAAAATTGGCTTAGTGTAACATCACTATAATAACTGATTTTGGGGGGAAATTTTGGTTACTTTTTGGGATACTTGAGTATTCTTTCTCATAAATTCTGACAAATGAGCTGCCTGTATTTATACTGAAACTTTTTCTCACTTTTTTTTTTCTCCATTAAGCGCCCATGTGTGGTGGTCAGCTTCGTGGACCTAACGGTGTTATCACATCTCCAAACTTCCCAGTCCAATATGATAACAACGCCAACTGCACCTGGGTCATTACAGCTTCAGACCCTTCCAAGGTACATCCTTTGCCAAACACGTGCCTTCTCACCTCACCTCAGTTGTGGAGCCCTTCATTTTCCTGATGCTGATGTAAATTTACAGATTCTGGATAGATACTGGATTCTACATATTCATATGGCTAGGCTATTGGTGGCCTCATTAAGGGAGAGAGCAGACAAAAGAGCAGTGTGGAAGGAGATGGTGTTGTACAGAGTGTGCAGGGAAACCTTCGTGAAGGTGACAAAGCCATAATGTTGACTTTGGAACCCAGTTCAAGGCCATGGTCCTCATTGTTTGCCAAATTCTTTTTGCACCCAAACAAATGGTTTTACAAATGGTTCCTCTTATCACTCTGGCTCAGAGGGGACAGGAGGGGAGGAAGGATGGGCTGATGCTCCACTAACATTTCTGTTTTGCCAGCCACCCACAAAACATACACACAAACAAACACATTCACTCAAACAAACACAATCACACTCACACACACACAGACACACACACACAGACACACACACACACAACCCCCCCCCCCCCCCCCCCCCAAAAAAAAAAAAAAAAAAAAAACGTGGGTAAAAGACATTTCTACTTCACACTGTCTGGGCTGGAGTGAGAGGTGTAGATGAAGATGGAGCATGGCTGTTCCCACTCTTTACAGACATAATGACATTCTATTTTTGTGTCACCACAATGGCACCTGGAGGAGACGTGGGGTCAGTCATGATAATGAGGCAGAACTGTGGCTGTATGAAATGTGCCTTGTGTTACATCTGGGCTAGTGGCCGAACTCCTGACTCTCTGCACACAGGATATCAACCTGACAGTGCCTATAGTCCTTGCTAACACTATGACCATGGCACTTATTGGGCTTCCATTCAGAGCACAGGTCTGAAATAACAGAAATAAGAGTCATGTTATTAAGTACAGGTTATTCAGATTCAGTAAAAAAAAAATCATGATTGTGATTGTGTGCTGCCCTGGCCTGTTTGAAAATTAGTAAAGCTATTTAGAAAAATAAAAAGGATATTTCTAGCTTGGACATTGAACAGGTCACTGAAAGCGCATCACATTAATTTGTCAGTATGAAGCGAGATATTAAATGGATACTAAATTAAGAATCCCTCTGGGTCCATTCAGATTTAGAGTTGAGTGTGATTGATGGCTAGACACAGATCATCCAGAGCATTCAAGGAAAACCAGGAATGTGAGAAAATCTGCACACTGTTACCGATATTCAGCAGCTCCAGCAGCAGCCTGGACTGCATGGATGTAGCTGAACAAACAAGCAGTGAAAGAGCCAGGTAGGGCCCCCCTGCAGACAGCTGAGCCGATCCAGCCTGTATCCTCCTCAGCTGTGTCATATGAGCCCAGACTCTATTTTTCTTTTCTAGACGAATGAATCCCCAGGAAAGAAGGGGAAGATGAAATTAGTTGCTTGCAGGGAGAAATGGCTGATTGCAATTGTTGCTTCTTTCAGTTTTAATTAACAGGCTGCCTTTGTGTAGCATGTGGTCTTCATCCAGATGATTGGCGTTAGTTGCCACTATGTAACTGAAGAGCTTGGTACAGCTAAAGCTGTCTCCTCCAGCCCAGTTCTAATCAGTCCCCTGTGGTCAGCATGCAACCTCAGAAGCATGATGAGCCTTTATAGAGGCCTGGGTAGACAAGCCTTTGTTCTGACCTTTTGCTTCCAAGACCCAGAGTGATGGGCTTTCAATCTTTGTTGTCTACAATAGAACATACACATTTTTTATTTTTTTTTTTGCTTACCAAGGTTCATGCAATAGATGTGAATGTTTCAAATTAATCAGCCTTTTCATGCTTACAGGTGCTTTGTGCAGTACAGTATTTAAACATTCGCACTGTGTTTATCTCTGGGGCTCAAATGCATTCACTTGTCAATTTAGGCCATTTACGTTCTGACTTAATTGCTAATAGCTCTTTATGTAGATATATGTGCTGATCTATAAGTTGGTAGTTGGGGATATTGAAGGGTCTCAGTGGTCTGAGTACAGTAATGCAGGCCGGTAACACGAGCCTCACAGCATTGCATTGGTTCATATTCACTCCCAGCATGTTAACTCTCTCAAAGGATCCCGAAGCTCTAAAGCTTACATGCTTGCAGTAACCCACAGTCAGTCGGCTGTTAGCCTCCACCTACTCTACCCTCAGTCAATACCGTGCCAGCCTGTTCCCATAAGGCCATAAGAGATGGCAGGCCCCAAGGGAATACATGAGAGGTAAAACAGAGAGGCCTGGAAGAGGTAAAGACAGATGAAACTATATATCTGGTAATCTGACCTAGAATGCTGCTCCCCAACTCCTGCCAATTCCCATCACCCACTGTGTTTACCATAGGACAGAATGTAATTTGCATTTATATAAGCTTTTTCATTACGAGTCTCTTAGTACTCTGAAAACATTACGAACTGCGTAGAAATGTAGCAGACAATTCAATGCAGGAGACTGGACAAAAATATTTTATTTCTTTCTTTTTCTTGCTTTTTTCCTTTCATTTTGTGTTGTATTTCTCGAGCACTACATTTTTGTTTATCAACTTAATGAGCATTCATAAAGAAACAAAAATCTAGAAGCAATTAATTTTATTTCCATTTAATTCCCATTTTTTAACAGCTCAGAAAGGAATAAATGCCCCACATCTTTTTTCTAAAAAAAACTTCCTTCTTTGTCTTGCTGGGCTTTTTCTCCTTGACATTAATGGTTGTTTCTGTAATTCATATTTATTTCTTTATCATTTGTAAATTTGACAAAGTGAGAATTGTATGATAGTAAATATCAGTCCAAGGTACATAGAATTATAGTCAAACCTCATTTTCACTCTAGTGGAACTATAGACTATATAATATCCTAGTGTATGCATAAATAACACCTTTCAGCATGCTTTGAGAAGCCTGTTATCCCAGCGATTATCAGGTGGGTTTTGCTTTAGTTCATTGGTGAGAAAATTTCTAAACCTCAAATCCATTTCTGCTTCTTTAAAATCTGAAAATGGACTCAAGGCTCCAGGCGAGCTTGCAGAGTGGTGGCGGAAATGGCCACCCGGGTGGTTAAACAGCTAGGCTGCTGTTGAGGGCTGAGTCTGAACTGATGGACCTGTGTGCAGGTGATAAAGCTGACCTTTGAGGACTTTGACTTGGAGCGTGGCTATGACACTCTAACGGTGGGGGATGGAGCCGTAATCGGCGATCAGAGAACCGTCTTTCATGTGTGAGTACTCTTGTCCTATGCTTCTCTCTTCACTCCACTTTGTTATTCTCCCCTGCTTTCCCTTTTTTTTCCTGTGCCTAACCCTCTCACATCACCTCCCTCTCTCTCGCTTTCATCTGTTGATGCCCTCCTCTTTCAACCCTCCTGCTCCCTCCCCCTACTCCTGCTCGCACTCTGTTTCTCCACGTTTCATCAGCCCTCAGAGTAGGAGCACTTGGCAGAAATACCCAAGGCTCAATTGTCAATCACTTTGGCTTTCAATGTTACAACAAGATCATCCCTACAAAAAAGCACCCTCGCCGCATATTGATGCCCATAATGCAGTTTGCCGAACCAGATGCTCCCCAAGCCTTTCAGAGTGTTGTATTAATTGTGCTGAAATTTATGGTGTCCATAAAGTTTTATCGATGGCATTTTACGTGTGCTCTCTGGCAGAGCTGGAAAAGTGCTCAGTGGCAGCAAGCAGCATGGTGTCCCTAAGTGTGCTATCTCTCTCTCTCTCTCTCTCTCTCTCTCTCTCTCTCTCTCTCTCTCTTTCTCTCTCTCTCTTCACTCTGTCTTTGTCTGTCTCTTTCTTCCTCTGTTTCTCTCTTTCTTTCCTGCCTCTCCATCAGGGTCTTTTTCTGTGTCTCTTTCTGTCTATTTCTGTCTCTGTCTCTCCTCTGTTAATCTGTCTCTCTGTCTGTCTGTCTATTTCTGTCTCTATCTCTTTCTGTGTCTCATCTCCTTAGAACCTCAGGTCAAATGTGCTCAATTAGTGAGCCCATAACCCCACAGCCTGAGGAACTCCCTGATCAGGCCTACTGGCATACAGTACATTAGAAGCAGAATGAATATGTGTGCTGCGTTTGTCTTAATGCACTCTGTATCTGGCTATTGCCTCCAGGCTTTCAGGAACCACTACTCCAGACCTGGTGGTCAGCACCAGTCACCAGATGTGGCTCAATTTCAAGACCGATGACACCAGTGGCTCATTAGGTTTCAAGGTATCATATGAAGGTAAGACAGAACACCTGGAGAGAAATACACTGTATAATATGTCCACTAAGATACTGACATTTACTAGGATGAAAAGGAAATGTGCCTGAGCACATCTGTAACCTACCTTGGTATATTGTGCTCTGGTCCTGTTTCATCTTTCGCAATTACAATGTTGACATTATCTGTCTATCAGGTGCTGTCTGGACAAACTGGCAGTAATTTATTACCACAAACAAGATTGGTGGTATTGTTTTCTCTTCTGTTGCTACTATGTTTCTTTTTAGTGTAATTTGAGTCAGTGTGATTGAGAAAACAGCATTTCATCTTTATGTGCCGTCACATTTGTGTATGGTGATATGAGGACAAGTGTACTGCAAGCTGCAAAAATCCCTGGCCAAGAAGAGGTCATCACCTTCTTTGCTTGTTTATAGTGATAGTGTATTCAAAAATGAACTACCTAACATTTCACCCCATGTTTTTTTTTTGTTTGTTTGTTTTTTTTTTTAATACGCTACATGTTCCTTTAATTGTGCCAAGAATAGTCTTTTATCTTGGTTAAAACAACCACCCATTTGCTGCTGTGTCTCCTCCTTTTGCTTTGTGCAGCCTACCTCTTTTCTGAGACTGGGGAGGAGAGGGAAAAGAAGGTGTCAGGCTGTGACTATCGCCCGTGGTTCCTTTTCACGGGACTTTTACTCCCCTGCATCTTTAAACACTTCCCATTTCTGTTCTCTCTCCATCACTAACAGTGCATCTTACCACACTCTCAGCATATTTGTCTACCGTGACAGCACAGTGTGCTTTTTTTCCCCCTCTCTCACTCACTCATTGTTTCACGCTGCTTTTCTCTTCTTCTTCATCATCGTTCTCTCACCAAACATGAAGCAGATCTTCATGACAGAGACGCTCCTGTCGTTCCCCTCACTGGAGAACAGCTCCCTCTTTTGTAGATACTGAGAGAATGTTGCAGAGGAGGGAATGGTAATTTGGCCTTTCTTTCCGGGGGGAGACTCTCCATGTTGCGGGTTGGAACAGGGCCAGTCCAAACCCCAGTGCTGTCATCTAGGCTACAGGATTAAACAGCGCCAAGCAAGGATTTGCCATGTTTCTCCCATGCACTTTACTTTGGATGATTTGAAAGCCAGTAGTCCCTTTTAGATTATCACCGAGCCTCTTGCAGATCTAGTTATATTCTTATTTCTCATTAGCAAAATAAAATAAAATACAAACAGTGTACATATCAAAATCTTTAATACAATAAGAACACATATAATTCAGTTGAAGAATCTCTTTGAAATTCTTTGAGTCTCAAATTAAATGATTACCCAAATTATTTAAATTATTATCTTTTGTCTTTTCATCATAGCAGTCATATTCTGCATTTAGGGCTAGACTTCTTACTGTAATATCTATAAATTATTGTAATATCTATAAACTGTCTGTACAACCAAAATGCACGAACAGATACCTCCAAACAGTAAATAATGAGGAAATGAGGTCAGGAAGTTTAGGAATGAGGTTAAGAAGAGACTGGTAATGACTGACTTTACAACATCACATTTCAAAGTGTGTGCAGTTTGACAAGCACCTCCATTACTGCCACTAGCCTTTCTGAGCTGCTGTGCTGTTAAAGCGAGCAGACACAGAGCCAGGTTACAGGCTTCTTCCTCAACGCCACTGAAAGCTTAAAGGGTGAGGGTTCCTTTGTCCTCCATCACTCCTTCCAATCCGTTCTTCTTTCTGCCATCCAGTCCAGAGGGAGGACGAGCTCTAATTCAGCAGAGAAGGTGGCATTTCAGGGGGCTGATTTAGAGATTGTCACAGGTTTTTTTTGCTCTAGAAGATTGACTCATGTGGCTAC
This sequence comes from Electrophorus electricus, assembly GCF_041902795.1. Taxonomy (NCBI): domain Eukaryota; kingdom Metazoa; phylum Chordata; class Actinopteri; order Gymnotiformes; family Gymnotidae; genus Electrophorus; species Electrophorus electricus. Next base: position 37,067,677 of record NC_137498.1, on the reverse strand, counting down.
GTATGACATGGTTGGTCCGCAGCAAGCTCACACAAGGTAAATAACGTATGAACGCAGCCAATGAGTGACTTCAGGTGCATTCAGAAAAGTCCCATACACAGCTAGATTTGGTGAGATGAATTTATTTGCTCCCATGCCTTCCTACATTATTAGTAATCCTTCACTAGGAAGTGAGTGACTTCCATCTGGATTTGCAGAGGGAAAAAAAGGAAAGTGACAGAAGAATAAATCAGTGGAAAATTGAATTGGGTAAATAACAAATGTCAGTCCTTATGAAAGTGCACATGTCAGCTCCCAGTGAGAGAGCCTGCCTTTGCCAGCCAGGGAAGGACAGCTGCCGGAAAGTTGGCTTTGACATGCAGGAGGGACAGACGCATGCAAGCGCATACACACACCCACATGCACACGTGCTTGCACACATACACACAAACACAGAATTTAGCAACAAAGCCATCCTTTTTCTAAGACATCTGTTGTCTCATCTGCTTCCTGCGTCTGTGCGTGCAGAGTTTCTATTACTTTAGCCCAGGTTATGGATGGCCTAGTCAGGGACAGGCAGAGGATGAGTCCAGGTGGCAGGGTGTGAGGCGTTCTCACCCGCATGCTAGACTCACTCCAGCAGCATGCACTCCATGCTGTTTAGCGGCTGTTGGGACAATATGTCACAAATTGTAGACAAGGCTGATGAGCCATGGAGCGAAGGCCATGGCTAATTCTGAGCATCATTCCTAGCCTCTCCTGTGGTTCCGAATCCCCTGACATACACCAACCTTCCCTGTGTACATATAAAAAAGGTTTAAGAGCACTTCAAAAATGTAAAAGAACTCATGGGAAAGTATACATTATGAGGAAGAAGGAACATCTTCAATAGCATTTCATAAGCCCACTGAACCTCCTGGTTCACAAATTTTTCAACTGTATCACATTACTTCCATTGGCCCTTGTTCTGTATATAGATAAGACTCTCTCTCTTCTATATATATATATATATATATATATATATATATATATATATATATATATATATATATATATATATATATATATCTCACCAGAAAACAAGCCAATCTTCTTCATATGACCTGCTTCACAACTTATGAAACCTCTCTCTCTCTCTCTCTCTCTCTCTCTCTCTCTCTCTCACACTTTCTCCCTCTTTCCCTATCTTTCTCTCTCACACACAGTGATCCTCTGACATTATCTCTGTTTCTGGCCTCCCTCTATTTTGCAGCAGACATCCGCTCACAAATGAGGCATGGTGTGCTCAGACAGGTGGAGGCATGAGGGGAGAGAAGAGGGGTAAAAAGGACTACTTTAGCAGCATAGGCAAGCCTATGGGGCTGATCTGGGACAGCCACAAGGACAGTTTACATGTGTTCCACACTTGCTTTTAGTGAGACATTAATAGAGACATAGATAGTTAATTAACAAAAGCTAACTTGAGTTTTATAAATTGACATTAGATATGTCAGCATAAACATAATTGGCACCAGTAATGATTTAAAAAAGAGAAAAAAAAGGTTTGTACTTGCTCTTCAGGATAACATAAAGTCAACTTCCTTGACTTTCTACAGTAGGAGTAGAAGCTACAAACATTTGTCTTGAAGACATTTTCAAAACATAATTGCACACCATGTCTCATATATATATATATATATATATATATATATATATATATATATATATTCACAAGCAAATTTCACAAGCCACATGAACTATGTTGATATTTGGGTATATGGATATATTATGCATCCATTTTGCACTTTTTATATCTTAGTCAAATGCACATGTGGAGACACAGTGGTAGTATATACACATATTGACCAAGGTACTAGCCTGAGGGACTGGCCAAGGGAAGGTAGCCCTGCCTGGATGAGAGACCCCTGTCGCTCTCATCCCCAACTCATGCTCTGTCTGTCACCTGCCAGTTCTCTTGGCCTAACATTAAGGATATCATTTCCACTTGAATTCCCCACTGGGGACAGAGCATCACACTGTAGAGGTAACCGTGGGCGACCCTGGTCTCCATCAAAGCCTGATATTGATCCTCTTTCACTCATCTGACCTTTACTTCAGTGCAGGTGGTGTGAGAGTCTTCATTCCACTTGTAGCCGGGTGTTTGACTCGTGTTTTTATTGACTTATATTGTCTTTCGTGTACAGCGATAGGAATTCCTTTGCTTCCCATCCCCATTTCTGATTTCATCTCTCTACCCTGTTCATTAGAAATTGACCAGGGTGGGTGTGGAGACCCTGGAATTCCAGCCTATGGCAAGCGAGAGGGCTCAGGCTTCCGGCACGGGGACAGGCTGTACTTTGAGTGTCTGCCTGCCTTTGAGTTGGTGGGAAAAAAGAACATCACATGTCAAAAGAACAACCAGTGGTCAGCCAAGAAGCCCAGCTGCGTTTGTAAGTGGCAGTGTTTCTCTTTAATGCATTCAGTTACTACTTCAGTAATGAATCATTCTCAAAGCTTTTGCAGTGTGCTTATTGTGTATCAGAAGGTACTTTCTGAAAGTCAGTGTATGTCTCTCTTTTTCTTTGCTTAAACATCTTTTTAAAAGTCTTTCTGTTGTTGACCTTCACTTAACAGTTGTTTACTCTGCCAGAATGTGTTCCATGCTTGTACATAAATTAAAACCACATTTAAAACATTTTCCCTGAGTAAATAAATAATTCTTAGCAATTAGCAATTGGTTCATGCAAATGAGGCTTGCTAAGTCAGGTGAAAGACTAAGGAAAGCATAAGAAGTAAGGTGAGAAATTCATTAAATTACTATTTTGGTGCGTTCGAGTGCAATGGTCATGAGGCTAGTGACTAGTCATGCAAATTGATGGCAAACATGGAGAACCAGCACAAACATCTGTTCAACAGTGAACAGTTTAATATTTAAGAGGCTTCTACCACACCTTACCAATTGCCCATACTGCCAGAGCCTGTCCTGAGATGGAGATGGTCCTGTTTCAGTTTTAAATAGCAGCACTGGCTGGCAGAAAGCACTCCAGTAGTGAGATATTGGTATCAGTTTGCTCGGCTATGTCAAGGGATTTTCATCTTTGGGAAAAAATCTATCATTCTTTATTTGGCCATGCTGCTGCTGTACTCTTCACTTCACTGGATTAGTACACAATATTTAACTGAGTAGCTAGCTAAAAGAAAGTACACTGGGAGCATGATCAGTGAGGTAAATGGAGCTAAGTTAGTGATAGTGGTCACCAAAAAGGTTTATCTATCTCTCCCAGAGATGAAGCTAAGTCATAGTCTTTCATGATTGTCCTTTAATTGTTGCTGGATGGAATTCCAATTGAAGCTTATTGTAGGATTTATGAAGGTTTTCCTGATTGTTTCCAAAAGTTATTTGTTTTCATAGGCTACAGTGCCTCACCTTCAGACAGGAGTCTCTCCACATGTTCTATAACAACAAGACAACAATTATCATTACAGAAGATGTGTGGAATGAAATGGTACACTGCAAGATATAAAAACCTGGTAACTGCTAAAGGTCTGATTAGGCCCTGTGCTGTACCTACAAGGTCTGATTAGTCTCTGTGCCCCACCTGGAAGGCTGTCAAACAACAAGGGATGCATATTATACCAGGCTGAATGTTTGCTGTCAACATACTGTAGAAAATATTACAGCTATAGTGTTTCTTTTCTTTCCCTGTGATAAAAGAAGCCATAAGTGCATGGTGAACATATTGTATAAACTCTGGAGAAAAATGCCACAGTATCATCTCATGGGAAGTGTGCATTATGCATTTGTCTATAAACAAATATGTCTGTGTAGGCTGAATTTGGCCAATATCTTAGTCACCTTAGTTTTTTCACTGAATCTTTTGAGGGACATTATGATGCCCTTTATGGTATTTGGCATGTTTGCTCCTACCCCCACCCAACTCCCACATGGTTCTCTTTACAGTCTCCTGCTTCTTCAACTTCACCACTCCGTCTGGGGTCCTGTTGTCACCCAACTACCCTCAGGAGTATGGCAACAACATGCACTGTGTGTGGCTGATCATCGCTAAGCCCGAAAGCCGCATCAACCTCGCCTTCAACGATCTCAGTATGGAGAAGCAGTTCGACTTCCTGTCCATCAAAGACGGGGGCAAGGCAGAGTCGCCCATCCTGGGCACCTTCTCGGGTGACGTGCTGCCATCACCCATCACCACCAGCGGGCATGTGGCTCGGCTGGAATTCCTCACCGATCACACATACACTGACCGTGGCTTCAACATCACCTTCACAAGTATGTCTTGGATCATACTGCTCTTTTGGTTCTTTATTGCATTTTCTATTCATTTTCATTGTTTAATAAGAAGTTTCTTTTGTGCATTTTTTTATTGAACTTAAGGATACATTTTGTAAAATTGGTATAATTATTTGACAGCATGAATTGGATTTTTATGCTTTGTTATAGTGTTGCGTATGAGTCACTGTCTATAGTGAAGCAGCACATCATTAAACGCTGCAGACTCTTTCTGTCAATCTCTCGTATTCGTTTTCATGTGGCCACCATATTGTGTTGTTTTATGTTAAAATGTAGCTTTTATACATGCACTTAGTTATTTATTTATTTTAAGGAATGCACTTTCATTTGCAGCTTTTCAGCCAAGCACAGTGAAAGCTATTCTCTAAACCAGGCACTCTGTACTTTTCAAAAGTTTTGTATTCAAGCAGTCATAGCTTGAGTCAGGATTTTATTTGTTATTTTACGCTCAAGGTACTGCATCAGACTGGCTATCTCTCATTTCTTAAGAAGCTTTGTGTGGCTTTTAGCACTCCCTGTTAACACTCATTGGGTCCTCAGTTGTTTCTTGTTATACATGCAGATATCGCCTCACCACCATGGTCCACTATGACTTTGACATAGAAGGAGACAGTGCTAAGTGATTAGACACCAAACTATTCTGGTGTGCTGAAGCCATACATTTACACATATAGTTTTATGTAATATTGTTCCAAACAGATGTTATTTATAACAGAATGAAGCAGTGTCAGTTAACTGTGACTGTTGATAGGTGGTCCTCCGTCACACGTCTCCCCCCTCACCTCGATTTTGGGGAGGGTTGGGAGGGTCCCATCACTCAAATTAATTAAGAAGATGACACACTCTATCGGGGGCTGGTTGGCAGTTTAATGAATAGAGTGATGGTGAAGGATGTGTATGAATGCTCAGTGTGTATGGATGCTGCAAATCAAAGAGATAATTTATTACAGAAGCACATTTCAAACCCCCACTGAGACTTATAGAAAAAGAAACAGGAGAACAGATAAAGAGGTGGAGTGAGAGAAAGACAGAAAGCAATGACGAGATTCTTTTTCTGAAAAGATTCTGTCTTGAACTGACTCTTTATCATCTAAGCTCCATCAGCATGCAGTCAGTGTTTCTAAACTTCCCAATCAACCAAGTCACTTCTGAAGACAGATAAATCAATATTGTGTGCTAAGTGAAATGAATTAGATTGTTTGTAGAACAGAGATGACAAGCAGAAAAGTTTTCTTGTCATGGAGGAAGTTTCTTCATCTAATTCATTAAGAGGCCATGCCCATGTGCAATTTGGCAACTTTACAAAGCCATAACCTTTTGTGCAGATCCAACACCACCTGAAAAATTGCACGGGGCCACTGGATCAATATTTTAAAAACATGCACGTCTTTATGTGTTCAAAAATTCACCAGAAGTAGAGATCTATCCGGAGGATATCTAGCCAAGAGACACAAAACCAGGCTCAGAGAACAAGGTTACAGACTCAGCACCAATTTTAAATCAAGTCCATGTTAAAGTAGTTAAGCGCCAAAGGGTATATTGGTGGTGTGTAGCTGGGGTGTGATGAGTTGTTCTCACCTTGTTTGCACGTGGGCCAGCCTGTGGCACTGTACTCCTGATTGCAGCAACGGTATTCCAGCTTCCAAATCTAAAGACTGGGTTGATAACCTGAAGCCTGGTACTTAAATCACAGTTCTATTATCACCATCTCTAGCAGTAATAGAACAATTTATACTCTCATTATTTCTTTGGTTTATTAAATCTCATAGTTCATGGAAGTGAACAATAGAAGCCCAAAGCCCAAAAATGCACTGCAATCAGAAGAGCACAGGGCTGACTGCAAACCCATTTTTTTATGGTTTTATATAAATAGTCACATGGCTTTCCTGTCATTTTTACGTATGCTTTTGGAATACAATACATGTCGAGATGGTATTTTCTGCTGTTGGAGCTGGCAGATCTAATGCTATTTACTTATGCATTAGTTTGTCAGACAAAATTGCATTTTGCAAAGACAGGTGGTTAGTCACTCTGCCAGATCTGACAGACCCGCCCACGAGTAAAACCCAGGCTGTAAGACTGTTTGTATTTTGACTTTTTTTTTCCATGAAGGAGACTTGTCTGTTTCTCCCTTTTGTTGATTTGCTGTTATGGCTGACCTGTTTCGGCCTGTTCCCTCTTCCCCAGCGTTTCGGCACAATGAGTGCCCTGACCCAGGCGTACCTGTCAATGGGAAACGCTTTGGCGAGAGCCTGCAACTGGGTAGCTCTATCTCCTTCCTGTGTGAAGAGGGCTTTGTAAAGACCCATGGCTCCCAGACCATCTCCTGCATCCTCAAAGATGGCAATGTGGTGTGGGACAATGCCATGCCACGCTGTGAAGGTTTGTGCATGGCAAAGCAAACAAATACAGTCTTCATGCCTTACTCAGTACATTAATGTAGATAATTACCATTATTTAAACTTTAATAAGCATGTTATAGTTGTCCATTTTCCTAATGTTCTTTGTCATTCCCTAGTAGCTCAACACACACAAAGTAATGTAAAATGTCCACTAAAAATTCAATGTTTTGCACACCACTAAAACCCACTATGAACTTCCCTACATACACTTTTTGGAATTTTTCCATTACATAAACTCCTACAGAAAGCAGCAGCATTCTCGCTGGCAACCTAAATGTCAGTGCAGCAGGAACCCTTGAGAAATGTCTGTTGGAAGTGCATATGGGGATGAGATACATGCTGTGTAAATCTAGTCACAAAAACTTTAAGATTCACCGTCTGCCACTGAGGCATGTAAAGACTGTGGATGTACAAAAGTTACCTTCGCCACATTTTATTCAGCTATGATGAAATATTGGAAGAATGCATTTTCATAGAGAATTTATGCCTTGGGTTGTTTGCACACTTTTGTTTTATGCAATGCAAAATATTTTGATGATAAAACACGCCTCCTTATTTAATGACATTATCCACAGTGGAGGTGATATATCATTCCAGGCCAGTTATTGTGTGTGTTATTCATAGCTGCCCTTCATTGGGTTCAGCCATCTGATGTAACCATCCACCCTGCACTGTGAGGGCTTTTCTTGCTACTGCTCTGATACTCCTGTGTAAAAGTACATATATAGTGAGTAAATAGCAGTGGTCTTTGATTAATTTCAGACTTAGACTCTGCAGGTACTACAAATATCAAGCACTATTGCAATCACACTGGGGAAAGAAGAACTAGAAGCTAAAGTTACAGACATTGACATTCAGGAACTCAAGGCTGACTTATGTTTGAACAAAGCTCTCAATATTTGCTCAAGTGGCTAAGGCAACAGTTCCGGCACACAGACACACACACACACACACACACACACACACACACACACACACACACACTCAAAACACAGCTGCACACTTGATGACAAAAGACTTTTTGATTTGTTCTTTCATTTATTGTATTTCAAAATTTTATTCTGTACCTTCCAATGCTTGTGCTTTTCAATGTGCTATTGCAACTCAGCAATAACACATTTAAAGAATGTGAACTAGCATATTCAAACAGATCCAGTCACACATACCAACATACTGATTCAAATATTAGGGGCACAATAAGAATTGATCAGCTATTCTTGCAGTTTTGGGGATGCACATGCAAACAACATGGACTTGGAATACTAATTCAGTCCTTGGTACAGGTCTGACGGAGCCAAAGGGGACAGGCTCAGTGAGTCACGACAAAACTGCATCTGAGCTAGCTAAAGTCAATAATGTCAGATAGCATCTCTTATCTACCACACGTCACTGGCAAAGTCAGTAGGAGACTCTATTGAAGGTTCTGTAATACTTCCCAAAAGGTATTGAAGGTTATTCTGCACTGAGTTTGGTTTTGATTTTGTAATGACAGGTCCTTGATCTGTTTTTCAGCCCCATGTGGTGGAGATTTGAAAGCGCCAAATGGGATCATTCTGTCTCCGGGCTGGCCTGAGCTCTATAAAGAGGCCCTTAACTGTGAGTGGATCATAGAGGCTCCACCTGGATACCCTATCAAGATCATCTTTGACAAGTAATGCCAAATCTTCAGAGCTTTCTTTTGCCTTTCTGGTATATTCTCATCAATTTTGAATAATACGTCATGGAGTTATTAAATGTGAAAAATTATGTGCAATATGTTTCAAATGGAATTATACTTCTATACATGTTGCAGACATATACTATCCTATACACTAGAGACATGTACTATGTACATCTAATACATACAGCTATAGGATCTTTTGAAGTCAGTCATGGATGATTGTGTTTCCCAAATTAGCAATGCACACACCTTATCTGCAATGAGGCAGTTTTACCTCTGTTAACATGATTGTCAGATTGTCTCCGTGATAGAAAAAACTAAATTTAGTGTTTGTTGCTCTTTAATTCTATATTGAATTAATAAAACGTGCCATTCTGCTCCATTCAGCTGGCTTCCCTCTGAAATGGCTCATTTTATTCATAACACTGATTAGTGCATAAGCACCGGCAGCCCTGGGAAACATACATGCAGCTTCAGCAGAAAGATTGATGTGGTTCTGCAAATGATGCTTCCTGTAGTGAGCCTGGTGTATCGCTCTGGTGGAGCGCCCAACCCTCCACTCTGTGGATGACAGGAGTGGATGACAACCCAAGCCTCCCTGCCCATAAGCGTAGCCATACACATGTGCATGTCTTCATTAATTATTCACCTGAGAGCGATCTCCTTAGGCCTGGGGCATAAGCTCAGCCTGCATCTGAATTGGGTGAGCGGCAGGGTATCTGCAGACCCCTGCAGGACCCCCAGTATGCCACATATCCGACCCCGCCCTGCTCACAGCTTGACTGATGTTTTCTCCTTGTCCGCTAGCTGTAAACAAGGTAGATTTTAGAAATAAGAAGCTGCACAGCATGTGACTCGTATGATGAGTGGTCACTGTGGTGCAGGAGAAGCACTAAGTGCTCACACTGCTGTGTTCATGCACAGGTTTCGTACTGAGGTGAATTACGATGTTCTAGAGGTGCGTGATGGGCGTTATCCCTCTTCACCTCTGATTGGGAGCTACCAAGGTACCCAAGTGCCCCAGTTCCTCATCAGCACCTCCAACTTCCTGTACCTACTCTTCTCCACTGACAAAAGCCACTCGGACATTGGTTTCCGAATCAGATATGAAAGTATGGACTTCTGTTACTTATATCTACATTGTTATGTTTCATTGTTATGCTCCCTCTTGTGGCATTGCCATTCTGGGCATTGTGTGGCACATAAATGCATTTCTTCTGTTATTTCTTCTGAGACACAAATCATTGTATTATGGGAGTCTCTTAATTACAGCAGAGAATTTCTTAATGCCTACTAAGGTAGGGAGATTAAAGGAAATATTAAAGTATCATTAAAAATGATCACCACATGCATTAATGTTACTATGTTGTGATTTCAATCAGGGCCTATAATTATGATATAATAGGATGGTGATTGTTTTAAGATAATTCCAGTGATCTGCAGGCTATGAAGCCTGCATGTACATACAAATCCTGCCTCTGACACACATACACCCACAAACACACCCACACACATGCACACACACAGAGAGACACCCTGAATACATGAGTGTACACAAAAGCTGCATTGTATTTAGAGCTAAAAGTGACAATCATTGTGTAATGTTCGAAACTCATGAGACTTAACCTTTCTTATTGTCCCTCCAGAAACATAATTTTAGTTAAATTATTGAGAGTGTCAGCTCAAGTAGTCAACACTGTTCATCTTACTCAACACTAAATATTTATGTGAGAATGCAAACTATGGAGCTACACTGGAACACAATGTTAAGAGTAAGCATCTTGTATGTATAGATTGGAATTACACATTGCATATCTGACAGAACAGAAATCTCTTACTGTGTTTATGTGTATGCACAATTCACATTTCCCTACATATCGTTTCAGATTAAAAAGGAGTCTGATGTGCCACATTGCCCAGTAGTGGGGGGAGTCTTATTAAGTCACTGCAGAGAGTTGTGCATCTTAGATGTCTGAATGATGTTATCTGTGAAATATCTCCTAAAGCCTTACAGCTGCAGTCTGACCACTGCGTTGACCCCGGGATCCCAGTCAATGGCCAACGCCATGGGAATGATTTCTATGTGGGGGCACTCGTGATGTTCAGCTGTGATGCGGGATACACACTCAGTGACCCCGAGGCCCTGGAGTGTGAGCCGAACTTCCAGTGGAATCGACCCCTCCCCAGCTGTGATGGTGCGTTCTAGTGCCAGGCATATAAAGCAACTTGTCTTATAGAAAAACAATGCATTAGAGAGAGAAGGAACTGTTATTCCATTGATGTCATTGCTTCCTGGCTGGAACTGTCTTTACTGATCAGAGGCACTCTTTCCACATCCTACTGTTATCTCACCATAAATGCTTTTATACTCTAGACCATCATTGATTTTTCCCTTTGGTTAATGATAGGAATAATTTGCCTCCATATGTTTATGTCCTTCAGCAGGGTCCCACTTGTAAACTTGGCTTTAGTGCATTGTGAAAGCTCAGGAAGTTGCTGTGATGTAATTAACCTTCCTCGCCACTGTTCCCGCAGCTCTCTGTGGTGGCTTTATTCAGGGAAACTCTGGAACCATTCTGTCACCTGGCTTTCCAGACTTCTACCCCCACAACCT